>NW_015166000.1:25377-28662 GCF_001447785.1 Gekko japonicus
AGATGGGAACTCTCCGTCTGGGGCAAGGGATGCTCTGTATTCTTGGTGCTGGGGGGGCTCCTAGTGTCCTGGCCCCACTGCTGGACCTCCTGATGGCCCTTGGTATTTTTGGCCACTGTGTGACAGTGTGTTGGACTGGATGGGCCATTGGCCTGATCCAACACTGGCTTCTCTTATGTTCTTATGGATAAACATCTGGAGCAGAGGTCCATCAGTGGCTCTTAGCCACAAGGTATAGATAAAAACTCTCGGTCTGGGGCAAGGGATGCTCTGTATTCTTGGTGCTTGGGGGGTGGGGGCAACAGTGGGAGGGCTTCTAGTGTCCTGGCCCCGCTGATGGACCTCCTGATGGCCCCTGGTATTTCTGGTCACTGTGTGACGCAGAGTGTTGGACTGGATGGGCCATTGGCCTGATCGAACATTGGCTTCTGTTACGCTCTTATGGTCATAAGCATGAAGCGAAACGCAGCACTGGTCCCTGCTGCGCTCTGCTGGCCCGAGAGGCCACAGGAGAGGAGTGACACCTCACAGCCAAGGCCACAGAGTGGCTCCAGCATCCTGCCGGGCGTCCTATCTGGAAAGGTTCTACTGCGAAGTGGAGGGGGGCTCTAGTCTGGGAGGGAGGGGGGGGTCTTCTCGTCTCCCCTACCGTCATCATGTAGTCCTGAAGCAGCTCCGTCGCCGTGGTGCTCAGCTCACTTTCGCTGGCTGTCTTGGTGTGCGGAGACGGCTGCGTCGCGAAGGAAGAGGGGGAGTTGCCGCTGGTCTCCAGGGACTCTGGGAAAGAGCTGGAAACATACGAGAGATCCTGGCATCGCTCTGACCGAACCCAGGGCAGCCGCTGGGGCTCAACCCTGGAGCCGCAGAGATTTTCTTTTCAGTTCTGGGACATCGAAAGCTGGGGATTGGCATGCATTGGGTGGGTCTGGGGCGCAGCCTTTTGCCGGCTCAAACGTGCAACCACTGCAAGAACCGGGAAGAAGAAGAGGAAGAAGAAGAAGAAGAGGAAGAGGAAGAAGAGGAGGAAGAGGAGGAGGAGGAGGAAGAAGAGGAGGAGGAAGAGGAAGAAGAGGAAGAAGAGGAAGAAGAGGAGGAGGAGGAGGAGGAGGAGGAAGGAGCCGCCACCGAAAAAGCCCTAGCCCTAGTCGCCGCTAGTCTGGCCTCTTTGGGACCTGGAACCACCAGGAGATGTTTGGTCCCGGACCGTAGTGCTCTTGGGGGAACATATGGGGAGAGGCGGTCCCGTAGGTATGTCGGACCCCGGCCATCTAGGGCTTTAAAGGTAAGAAGCAGCACTTTGAAGCGAATCCGGTATGCTATCGGCAGCCAGTGCAGCGCTTTCAGCACAGGCCGGATGTGTGCCCCCCTAGGACGGCCCATCAACAGCCTGGCTGCAGCATTCTACACCAGCTGCAGCTTCCGGATTTGTGACAAAGGCAGCCCCATGTAGAGAGCGTTACAATGGTCTAGCCTCGAGGTGACCGTCGCATGGATCACTGTGGCTAGGTCATCACGGTCGAGAAAGGGAACCAACTGCCGAGCCAGCCAAAGATGGTAGAAGGCCGCCCTGGCAGTGGCTCCTACCTGGGCCTCCATGGATAATGTGGAGTCCAGGAGCACCCCCAAACTCCTAGCCTCCGACGCTGGCACCAAAGGCGCCCCCTCGAAGGTTGGGAGCAGGAGCCCCAACCCCAGACCACATCGACTCAAACCCAGGACCTCCGTCTTTGCCGGGTTTAGCCTCAGCCGACTCAGTCGGAGCCAACCAGCCACGGCTTGCAACGCCCAGTGCAGATCTTCTGGGCTGGAGTCCGACATCAACGGGAGAGAGGTGTGAACTGGCCCCCCGATCTCCCTTCAGCATTTCAGGTACTCACATAGTGCTGGCCTCTGTTTCGTAAGCATCTTTAGCGTCCACTTTCGTAGAAGAGTCATCTGCAAAGGTATAAGGGAGAAGAGACCGATCAGTGCCGCTGCAGGCCTCCCGGTGCGAGGCTGGGCTCCCCCTCAAAGCGCCCGGGAAAAAGTCAGGCAGAGGGTTCAGGCAGAGTCTTAGGGACTGAGTTATGGGCAGCTGTGCCCCCCCCCCCCAGTGGAAGAAGAGAGGGGCAGGCAGGCCGGACGGCTGAGGGGCTGAACGGCTTGCTGGCAAGATGGGGCATCAACAATGCTCCCTCTTTTGGCCTCCCCAGAAATCGTTCGTGGCGGCTGAGATGGACAAATTCAAGACGTTACTTCAAGGAAAAGAGGATACCATTTTCCAGAAAAGATGGCAAAGAGTTTAATACGGGGATGGATTAAAAAAGAGTAGTAAGTGACTCTTTTTGTAATATAGGCTGTATAATATATATTTGGTAGTATATTTGTAAAACTTGATAAATAAACACTTAAAAAAAACCACCAATGCTCCCTCTAAGCTCTGGAGTCTTGTGAGCAAAGATTCTCCTTTGTGAGCTGCTGGCATTAAAGTTCTGAACGAGCGATGTGGCTGCTGAATCCACTAGTTTGCTCTGGAGCCATCTTTCCTGAGCTAAGACAAAAAATGGGTTAGCCAGAGGCTACAAAACTGCGAGCTAGCTCACACCAACTCAGCTTAGAGGGAACGCTGCCTGTGACAAAGTTCCCGCTAAGCTGTGGAGTCTTGTGAGCAAAACTACTTGGTGAGCTCCTGGCATTAACCAGGCAGGGGGAACGTGGACTGCAGAACAAGACAGAAAACCTCCCGTGTCATCTGCCGCTGGAAAGACCGACGACTGGCCCCTAGCTTCCGCTTTGCGCACTTGGTGAGCTCCTGGCGTTAAAGTTGTGAGCGAGCTATTGGGCTGCTGCACAAATTAGTTTCCTCTGGAGCCCTCCTTCCTGGGCTACGGCAAATACGTGTGAGTCGGAGGCTAAAAAAAACTGTGAGCTAGCTCGCACTAACTCAGCTGAGAGGGAACACTGGTCATCAACCTGGATTTTTGAGCAAACAAACCATAATGGCGATTCTAGTTCCCTTTACTTCCTAACAGGGTCTGATCTAAAACAAGGCCTGACTGCTGCCCCAGAGAGAAGAACAGAGAGAGAGAGACTGGATTTATACCCCGCCCTTCACTACCTGGAGGAGTCTCAGAGTGGCTTATACTCTCCTTTCCCTTCCCCTCCCCACAACAGACACCCTGTGAGGTAGGTGGGGCTGAGAGAGCTCTTTGAGGACTGCTTTTGAGAGAACAGCTCCAAGAGAACTTGTGACTGACCCAAGGTCACACCAGCAGCTGCAAGTGGAGGAGTGGGGAATCAAACCCA
>NW_015166000.1:28676-42307 GCF_001447785.1 Gekko japonicus
ACCCGGTTCTCCCAGATTAGAGTCCACGCTCCTAACCGCTACACCAAACTGGCTCTCCCAGAGGCTAGACGTGGTACTCCACATGAAGTTACTTCATCACCTCATTTTCCCAGATGTGAAGTAGTTCTTGGGCAGAAAATGCCGAAGAGAGCAAACTTGCCCAGCCTCGGCTGGCTTCTCCAATTCTGAACAGCCTTCCCTGCAGGAAAATGCCAGCTGAGACCAGTGTTCCCTCTAAGTTGAGTTAGTGTGGGCAAGCTCACAGATTTTTAGCCTCCGGCTCACACATTTTTGTCTCTGCTCGGGAAGGAGGGCTCCAGAGCAAACTAATTGATGCAGCAGCCAAATCGCTCGCTCACAGCTTTAATGCCTGTAGCTCACAAAGTAGAATTTTTGCTCACAAGGCTCCGCAGCTTAGAGGGAACATTGGCTGAGACAACGCCTGGGTGCAATGCTGCAGCAATGCTGCGGAGATCAGGTCCACCGGAGGGAGGCGAGTGTCTTTCCCTGTGTGGCAGTAACCGGGCAGGGGGAACGTGGACTGCAGAGCAAGACAGAAAACCTCCCGTGTCATCTGCCGCTGGAAAGACCGATGACTGGCCCCTAGCTTCCGCTTTGCGCACAGCGCCGCCGAGCAGACGGGAGAGTCTAGCAGCCCAAACTCAACCCGAAGCTCCAAGCAACCCCCAGCACACGTCCCTTCATGACACAGCCCTGAAAGAGCAACAGGGTAAGCAATTCCAGAGATGGGCTATGTGGAAAGGGGCGCGAGAGGACAGTAAGTTAAGAGCAGTGTTCCCTCTCAGCTGAGTTAGTGTGAGCTTTAAAGATAAAGGTAAAGGTTCCCTTGCTCGAAAGCCAGTCGAGTCCGACTCTAGGGTTGCGGTGCTCATCTCCGTTTCAAAGCCGAAGAGCCAGCGCTGTCCGAAGACGTTTCCGTGGTCATGTGGCCGGCATGACTAAACACCAAGCCGCACGGAACACTGTTACCTTCCCACCAAAGCGGTACCTATTTATCTACTTGCAATTTCTTGCTTTCGGACTGCTAGGTTGGCAGGAGCTGGAACTAGAGACGGGAGCTCACTCCATCATGCGGCACACTCGGGTCTTGAACTGCTGAACTACCAACCTTCCACAGCCTGCAGTTCAGCGTCTTAACCACTTGAGCCACCGCAGCTCCTTTAGTGTGAGCTAGCTCACCCTTTTTTAGCCTCCGGCTCACCCATTTCTGTCTTAGCTCAGGAGGGATAGCTCCAAAGCAAACTAATTTATGCAGCCGCCAAATCGCTCGCTCACAACTGTCATGCCCAGTAGCTCACAAAGTAGAATTTTTGCTCACAAGACTCCACAGCTCAGAGGGAGCATTGCCCATATCTCCTTTCAACTGGAGATGCTGGGGATCAAACCTGGGACCCCCTGCATGCTGAGCAGATGCTCTGCCACTGAGCTACGCCCCTCCCTTGGCCTGCCACGGCACCCCTTGCAAGCCCCGATAAGGAAGAGCAGCCCTTGAGGATACCCCATTAGACACGGCCAGAGTGCAGATCCTCGTACCGCTGTGCAGGGACAGATGCCTTGTTGGCGTGGAGGCCCCATCGAATATTGCTCTGTCTAGGAAGTCTATAGTGGACTCTGTGTAAACAATATGGAAGACTTGGCTGAGAAGAGAGCAGAGCTCCTCCGCCGTTACCTGGAGAAGGAGAGAAGAGGGGTCAAGAACAGGAGAGGGATCCCACCCGCCTTTAGCGGCAGCCCGAGAACCTGCTCGGGAGACGGCAACGTTCCAACACGGCCCCCCAAAAAATTATCTGCGCAAGTCATCCTCCACCGTTCCAGATGTGGGTTCAGTTGCTGGATTACGGCAGGCCTGGTGTTGATGTGGTCCCAAAAACGCAGACCTCTGTGGCGTCCTTGCTTATTGGGGAGATGGTTTTACCTTTAAACACGCTTTGTGTACCTAAACTTGGTAGATTTCTGTTGCCACCAGGAATTAAAAAATCCAAATCTCTCTCTCTCTCTCTGCTGGTAGATTGACTGGGCACTTCAGAGGACTACGTGGCCCTGAGGAAGGGACTGGCACTTCAGAGGACTATGTGGCTCTGAGGAAGAACTGTACTGATTGCTGGGATAGGCTTAAATAAAAATTGATTCATTGAATAAAGAACAAAATAGGTTTCTGGTTATTTTGAACTGTTATTGAAAAAAGGAACTTGTAACTATAACTGGCAAAACTTGGTGTTACAAACAGTCGCTCAGACTTCACTCTGACAGGCATAGACTCTCAGTATAATCTCTCTTAGTCACACAGACTAAACTGTTGGTCTTATTCACCCAGAATTAGACTCAAAATTCCATAGTCACACAGACCATGCTGTCTCTTCAGACTTCACACACAGAACTCTTCATAACTCAGTCACACAGACTCTCTTCAAAACTCTCCCATACTCGTCTCTCTCATATCACAGAATCCCCTCATAGACACACACACACAGAATCCTCTCACAACATCTCCTCCCACACTCTCAGTCAGCAGCCAGTCACAGGACACTCATCTCCCCCTATCGCTCTCCTTACATTACCGCGGTCAAACTCAACATTTAAAGACCCCCCCAAAAAACATGGAATCATTACAACATCCCTCTGGACTTGGGAACCAACTCAGAATATTCTAATGAGCAACTGAAGTTGTTTACCAAATTGCAGTGGCCGAAAGGGGCATGTGCAGAGATGAGACATGCGACCCATCTCCTGCTGCTCCGCTCCTTTAGACTGTGTCCGAAATTGTCCTTCGTTTGGACAGAGGGCGGGACGGCGGGAGAGAACGTTGCATTCCCTCACAGTCCACATGGGATCTTTCACCATCCACAGGGGTGAGAGATGCAGGTCTGGGCATGGTGGGCATTCATTTGGCGAGTCTGGTCTGCGTGGGAAGGACACTACCAGGGACCCTTTTGGTGGGAAAACGCAGAAGGGCAGACCTGCCGCGTGGAGGGAGAGCTGTCAAGTCGCAGAGGCAGGAGCGTCTTACTTTGTTCTCCGTAGCCAGGACCACCAGGCAGCAAGCTTCGACAGGTACCACGCCGCTCTCCGAGAGCGATCCCGAAGTCAGAGCTTTTGAGCTTTCGGCGCAGAGACTCTGGCTAGGGGAAATCCCGGGGTCCTGAGCTGAGAAAAACCAGAGACCGTTAGTGGAAACAGTACAGCAAGCCCGTGATAAAGGTAAAAGGCAAAGGTTTCCCTCGCTCGAAAGCCAGTCGAATCTGACTCCAGGGGAAGGTGCTCATCATTTCCAAGCCGAAGAGCCGGCGCTGTCCGAAGGCATTTCCGTGGTCATGTGGCTGGCATGACTAGACGCCGAGGCTCACGGAATGCTGTTACATTACCACTGAGGCGGTACCTATTTATCTACTTGCCATTTCTTGCTTTCGAACTGCTAGGTTGGCAGGAGCTGGGGCCAGAGATGGGAGCTCACTCCATCACGCGGCACTCGGGTCTCGAACTGCTGAACTATATGGCCAGAGTCCGGCATACCTGAGGGACCGCCTTTCCCCATACAGGCCCCAAAGAGCACTTCGGTCGGGGTCACAACACCGCCTAGTGACCCCGGGCCCTAAGGAGGCCAGACGTGCTGCCACAAGGGCCAGGTCCTTTTTGGTGGCGGCTCCTACCTGGTGGAACGAGCTCCCGGAGGAGATCAGGGCCCTGCGGGACCTTCTACAGTTCCGCAGGGCCTGCAAGACGGAGCTCTTCCGCCAGGCTTTCACGTAGGAGCCGCCGCCGCCACTACTACCAACGTATGAGCGCAGAGCAGTACCGCCGGGCTGGCGTTGATTGACCATGGAACATCATGGTCCATGGCATCCTCCTCATGGATCCCAATGTGATGTGCAATAGGGAGTGAGCACGTAAATCGCGATGGATCCTGTGAATGTCCACGGTGTGCCTTAACTGGTTTTAAATTTGTGGTAAACTTGTGGTATTGTATTATATTTGTGTTTTGTAAGCTGCCCTGAGCCCGCGTGCGGGGAGGGCGGGGTATAAATGAAAATAAATAAATAAATAACTACCGACCTTCCAGCTTGCAGTTCAGTGTCTTAACCACTTGAGCCACCACAGCCCCCCATAGAGTGCTAGCTAGTTACATCAGGGATGGCAGCAACAGTTATGTTAACATGATCTCTGGCCTGCCTTGCTCATCAGCTTCTCGATCTTTAGCATATATATGCGGCTGGCACAGGGCTCTGTCTAACGATGAGGTTGGTGGCGGTGTTATTGGCGGTGGCGGCTCCTTAGCCAAAAGCCTGGTGGAAGAGCTCCGTCTTGCAGGCCCTGCGGAACTTCTGAAGGAGAGAGATTCCAGGGGACACACATCCCCCTCCTCCACCTGAGCTGCCTCCCCCGAGTGGAGCGACAAAGGCTGACGGACGCACCAAGGCACCTGACAGAGACAGATCCCCCAAATCGGTCCCGGCCTACCTGTTTTCAACACCACCAAGTGCGAGGAGTCGTCCCGGATGTACGAGACCGACGCGATGTCGTGGATGGGGACCCTGAGAATGATATCTTCGCCATCTCGCCACACCAGCTTGATGTTGTAGGCTGACAAACTGATCACCGCGTCGTGCTCTGGGGTCAGCTGCCCTGGAAGCTGATGTGCTCTCTGGGGGAAGGGAGAGAAAGAGAAAGAGATAGCAACCAACCGCAAAATTTGCTGGGGAAAAACAACATTTTCTGAGAAAGGCAGAAGCCAGAAATGCAGTGAAAGATTTTACCGGGGGGGGGGGGGCCCCCGGGGGCCCTCCCTTGCATCTTCTAAGGTGGTACAGAAATCAGGTCAGAAAAGCCCCCCCACCCCCCCAAATAAACACACACACATTCTGGGGCATGAAGCAAGCAGACACATTAAAAAAGGAAGAAGTACTGTCTTCTGTATTTTCCTGCCCAGGAATTAAGATCATGGGGGGGAGAGGCTGTCTTGACTGTCCCATCGACCCAAAGACACTCCTCTGGTGGCTACATAAGAGAGGGCCCTTTCGGTGCCAGCCCCACGATTACGGAACCACCACCTCCCCAGGGAGGGGAACCTGGCCCCCTCACCTGCGATCTTTCGGAGGCAGTTGGGAGGCGGTTTTTATTCGGGACTGCATTTGGTTAAGTTTACTAAGCAGTTCTTCTGAGTTGTGATTCTAAACTTTGGTTTTTACTGGTTTTTTATTTTTATGGGTTTTAGTTATGCTGCAAGCCGCCTTGGGCTCCGTAAGGAAGAAAAGCAGCCGACGTTTTACATAAAAGACCCTTGGAGAGCCTTGTACGGAAGTAGTATGTGTTTTTGTTTTTAGATGATTAATTTGAAATAGAGACTCTAAGTTGTTTCAGCTCCAGCCCCGTGAACTGTTTTAGTTGAAGACCTTGGGTTTTTTTTAAAGAGCTCTACACCTGCAAATAATAATTAGCTACTTGGCCTTGAGAGGTGGGCAGGTTGTTTAATATCGGATGCCTTTCTTTAGAGCTAGCTAACTCGCTTTCCAGATCATGTGGGTCTGAGAGCATGAAACTTTGTGGATGCTGTGGTACATTTGTTTACTGACTGTTACGGTACAGTGGTTAGTTACTTCCCTTTTAATCGTCTTCAATAAACTCTGCTGGAGGCTGAAGAGGTGAGCTTTTAAAGTGCAGAGTGCTTTAATTAATTAATTAATTTGTTGTATTTATAACCCGCCCTCCCCGCAAGCGGGCTCAGGGCGGCTCACGCTGCCTGCCACAGTGTGCCAAGGTTCATATACAATCAAAACATTTAACACTGTTAAGTAAAGGTTCCCTTGCTCGAAAGCCAGTCGAGTCCGACTCTAGGGTTGCGGTGCTCATCTCCGTTTCCAAGCCGAAGAGCCAGCGCTGTCTGAAGACGTTTCCGTGGTCATGTGGCTGGCATGACTAAACACCAAGGCGCACAGAACGCTGTTACCTTCCCACCGAAGTGGTACCTATTTATCTACTTGCAATTTCTTGCTTTCGAACTGCTAAGTTGGCAGGAGCTGGAACTAGAGACGGGAGCTCACTCCGTCATGCGGCAATCCGGGTCTTGAACTGCTGAACTACTGACCTTCCACAGCCTGCAGTTCAGCGTCTTAACCACTTGAGCCACCGCAGCTCCTTTTAACACTGTTAAAACATTTAAATAATCGACGATTTCCGAATAAAGTGCACTCAGTGATTATTAACCAAGATGGCGTTAACATGTCATGCAGGCTCAGGCAATTACAGGCGCCTAAGCCTATTGGTTCAAACTCACTACAGCCAGCCTCCACCACAGATATTAATAGTGGTCGCTGATGGTAATGTGGGCAGCTCCTAATTGAAGGCCTGGCGGAAGAGCTCCATCTTGCAGGCCCTGCGGTCCGTCTTGCAGTCCTGATAAAGTAAAATAAGTTGCTCCTTGCCAACTTGAGGCCTTGAGCCCCAATAGACTTTGGCAGAAGAGCGGAGAGTGAAGCTCCCGGTTCACACAAGCCTCTTCCTTGGGATTCTGAAAGAATTCTCCTGCCCCTTTATGCTCTTCCTGCACAAGGACACATCCGCAGACCTAAAGGGGAGAGACTCGAGCCCCAGATTCAATACTGATGCCCGAGTGAAGCCGTACGCACCTTTGCATTGTCTATTAAATGCAGTATTTCGGTACGGCTGGAAGGATTCAGGTACCCCGGAACAGACGTCAATTGTCCTAAATACTGGAAAGCAAGGAAAAAAAAGATCTTGAGTGAGAGAGACGAGTGCAGCCCTTGGCCCCAAGCCCTCCAAATGAGAAGCAGTGCGACGTTCAGAATGCACAGAGGCAGAACGCCTCTCTCTACACAGTCACAGAATCACGGAGTTGGAATGCTGCAGCCAGGCTGTTGTTGGGTTTCTCTAGGCGGGAGCACATCCGGCCTGTGCTGAAAGCGCTGCACTGGCTGCCAATAGCGTACCGGATCCGCTTCAAAGTGCCGGTTCTTACCTTTAAAGCCCTATATGGCCAGGGTCCGACATACCTGAGGGACCGCCTTTCCCCATATGTTCCCCCAAGGGCACTACGGTCGGGGACGCAACATCTCCTGGTGACTCCAGGCCCCAAAGATGCCAGATTTACAGCAACCAGGGCCAGGGCCTTTTCGGTGGTGGCTCCTACCTGGTGGAATGAGCTCCCGGAGGAGATCTGGGCCCTGCGGGACCTTGTGCAGTTCCGCAGGGCCTGTAAGACGGAGCTCTTCCGCCAGGCTTTCGAGTAGGAGCCGTCACCGCTGCACCAACAACAACTGGGCTGGGCAACATTGGGGGGGGGGTGAGTTGGCCCTGTGACAAATGAACGACAGCGCTGCCTGGAACTGATATCATCGATCTGGGACCATCACCACCAAGATGCCATCCTGTGACTGAAGACCTTTCTGAGACACCAAGAGCACCTTGTATCGTGATAAATGACTATAAATGAATGTTTTCTCTTATTTTTAACTGTTTTCATTATTGGCATCTGTGCCCAGTCTGTGAACCGCCCGCTTGCAGGGAGGGAGGGCTATAAATCGAATACTAAAATATATAAATAAATAAATAAGGGGGCACAGGGGCCATCTAGTCCAACCCCCTGCTAAGGGCAGGATCAGCCTAGAGCAGGGGTGTCGAACTCATTTCTTATGAGGGCCAGATGTGACATAAATTGGACTTTGTCGGGCTGGGCCGTGTGTGTCAGAGTTTATATCTCCGCTACCGGGCATTACATTTTATGACACACGTGGCCCAGCCCGACAAGGTTCAATTTATGTCACATCTGGCCCTCATAAGAAATGAGTTCGACACCTCTGGCCCTAGAGCCTCCCTGAGAAATGTTCCACCCCTCCAAGCATTTAATAGAAGCAGGCCAGTTTTGCTTTTCAAGGGTGCCCCCCACCCCCTTCACATTTTCAGGAGCATGGGTGCGCGTAAAAGATACAGAGAAGGAAATGACCTAATCTTTTCTTTCTTTTTTAATAGACTACTAAAGGAGCTTTGTGTAAACTGAAGCCGACGGGCGTTCAGGAAAAGAATCCATTCAGACAGGTTTCTGGGGGTTAGGAACACGTCTTGGTTTTAAGATTTTACCATAATTTTTACTGCAGTATGCTGTTAGTTTCTATGCTACTACCTTTATAGCGTTCCGATAAAATATGACCCCAGAGCCCGTGTGGGGTAGTGGTGGTTTTATTTACTTGGTTAATGCCCCACCTTTCTCCCCAGTTAGTACCTACAGGAGCTGACATCATTCTCCTCTCCTCCATTTTATCGCCACAACAACCCTGCGCGGTAGGTTAGGCTGAGTGACGGGCCTACCAGGTCACCCAGTGAGCTCCCATGGCACTGTGTTTTTTAAAAAATTTTACTTCAAACCTGGGCTCCCCAGACCCTAGTGTGCCACTCTAACTACACCACCGTGCTGTGGATACTGGGGAGAACTTGAGTTCAAATCTTCACTTGGCATGAAGCTTACTGGGTGAACTGTGGCCAGTTGCGCTCTCTCTCTCTCTCTCTCTCTCTCTCTCTCTCTCTCTCTCTCTCTCTCTCTCTACCACCCACTCTTCATATGACTCTAGATCTACATAGCAATATTTTCCAAATCATTTCTAAAAAATATGTATGGTGTCAGATTGATCTAATTTCTGTGCACGGAGGACAAGCAAGTCCTAGGTTACCAACTGAACTCTCCAATGCAAGAACAAGATGCATTTCTTCCTTTAGGAGGTGCTGTTGTCACAAGAAAAGAAAAAGGTTTCAGATTTGTTTTTGCATGTGGGTGGGTATTCTGTTTGCAATAATTGTTTGGATACACTATATTTTTAATATGCTAGTTGTGATAATTTCATGCCAAGTAAAAATGTCCATAGTCATATTTTATGTTCCTAAAGTAACAGAATGACTTTCAATCTAGAAAAGACAAAAAAAATGCTAATGTAGCATTTTTTCAATTTTTCCAAAAATTTCTGTTTCCCCCCGAAAAAAACCAGAAAAACCCCGGGTGTTTTTTCCGAGCTTCAAAATTTTCAGAAATTTTACATCTCTAGCTAAGCCACTCCAAGAGTTCCTAGGGAGGGAGGGAGGGAGGGAGGGAAACGTGGCAGGCAGGCTTCTCTCCAGCCTCCCAATCACAAGTGGAAAGATACAGAAATGGGGATGAACAGAGGCAGCCTTCAATTCCCAAGGACTAGAAAATATATATTTTAAGGCTTTCGGGCGAGTTCCCCATGGAAAGGGGGGCACGTGGGACCCCAGCAGTGCAGGTGAACCCTCCGGGCTGCTACTCCTAAATGAACCAGAACAGGGGCGTGGGATCCAGCGTCGTGAAGTGGCTACGGTGTGGGACTGGAATCCGGGGCATCCAGGTTCAAATCCTCATCTGTGCCGTGGAAGCCAGTTGGGAGACCTTGGGCGAGTCACACACTCTCAACCTAGCCTACCTCGCAGGGCTGTTGTGGTGAGGATAAAACAGAGAGGGAAATTGTGTAAGCCACTTTGGGTCACCCCTTGGGGAAAAATGTGAGGTAGAAATGAAGCACTCAGACCAATAAATAAACCACCTAGAAGAAGAAGTGGAAGAGATTGGATTTATACCCCATGGCCCTTCACTACCCAAAGGTGTCTCAGAGCGGCTTACAAACTCCTTTCCCTTCCCCTCCCCACAACAGACTCCCTGTGAGGTAGGCGGGCTGAGAGAGCTCTTTTGAGGACCGCTCGTGAAAGAAAAGCTCTGAGAGAGCTTGTGACTTGGCCCAAGGTCATCCAGCAGCTGCGAGTGGAGGAGTGGGGAATCAAACCCGGTTCTCCCAGATTAGAGTCCGCGTACTTAACCACTACGCCAGACTGGCTCTCACCTAAAGGCCAGCAGGTCTCCCGGCCCGGGACCTGGAGGCAAAGACCGTGTGCGTGTCAAACTGCCCAGCTGCCCAAGAACAGGAAGTCGCTCTACCTTCACTTCCTTCTCGATGTAGTCGTTCAGGAGGACGTCTGGCTCCACCCGGTCGGGCAAGGAGAGGGACACCGAGTGCAGCGGCCGCCTCTCCGTCACCTTCTCCTGCGCCTTCTTGTCCCGGCCCTTTTCGCCTTTCAGGAAGACGCGCTTGAAAGGGGACACTATCCCAGGCTGCAAGAAGAGAGGGGTGGAGAAGGAGAAGAAGAAGAGATTGGAATTATACCCCTTGCCCTTCACTGGGAGTCTCAGAGCGGCTTACAATCCCCTTTCCCTTCCCCTCCCCACATCCAGGTTCAAATCCTCATGCATGCCACGGAAGCCGGTTGGGAGACCTTGGGCGAGTCACACACTCTCAACCTAGCCTACCTCGCAGGGCTGTTGTGGTGAGGATAAAATAGAGGGGAGAATTGCGTAAGCCACCCTGGGTCCCCCTTGGGGGAAAAACGTGGGGTAGAAATGAATCTCCTTTCCCTCCCACTCCCCACAACAGACACCCTGTGAGGGAGGTGGGGCTGAGAGAGCTCTGACGGAAACGGCTCTTTTTCAAGGACAGCTCTGAGAGAACGACAGCTTGCCCAAGGTCCTCCAGCAGCTGCGAGTGGAGGAGTGGGGAATCAAACCCGGTCCTCCCAGATTAGAGTCTGCACACTTAACCACTACACCAGATTGGTTCAGGATCATGTCACAGGGGCTACCATTACAAGCCTACACAGCCACGCGGGTTTGCACCAAAGTGCCGGACTGCCAGATAGGAATCAATTACGGTGGCACTTTAAAAGGGGATGGAATGGAGAGTGCCGTGTACCCTCAACCCGGTCCTCCCAGAGTAGAGTCTGCACACTCAACTACTACACCAGATTGGTTCAGGATCACGTCAGAGGGGCTACCATTACAAGCCTACACAGCCGCGCGGGTTTGCACCAAAGTGCCAGACTGCCAGATAGGCATCAATTACGGCGGCACTTTAAAAGGGGATGTATTGATGGAATGGAGAGTGCCGTGTACCCGCTTCCGGGCATCTGAACGGCCTTGATATTGATTGCAGCCGCTTCGCCCTTCTTTGGAAAGGGCTCATTAAAGTGCCTGTTTCCCATAATGGCCTTAAAACGAACAGCGGGTTCTTCTCCATACAGAGTGCTCTGCTGGCTGCAAGGAACACCAGTGGGCGGCTATTTATGTCGGTCCCACGCTCCAGAAACCAGGCTGGCCCGAGCCGGGTCGCTCCCTGCCTCCAGCGCACTCCACTGCCGGAACCAAGGCGCTGAGCACTGAGACTTTGCAAAGGGACATGGGCCACATGCGTCAAGCTGCAACTTGTCTCAGTGGCGACCTGGGAATATTTCCAGAAACCAGGCTGGCCCGAGCCGGGTTGCTCCCTGCCTCTAGCGCACTCCATTGCCGGAACCGAGGCGCTGAGCACTGAGATTTTGCAAAGGGACGTGGGCCACATGCGTCAAGCTGCAACGTGTCTCAATGGCGACCTGGGAATATTCCCACCCCCGCCCCCCGTGCGACACCACCGGTTCCCTGCCTGGGTTGGCCAGCCCGGTTTTGAGAACAATCTTAGGATACATTAACAGAAGCACTGTGTCCAGATCACGGGAGGTGGTAGTTCCGCTCTATTCTGCTATGGTCAGGCCCCACCTGGAGGGAGGATGTTGACAAGCGCAAGCATGTCCAGAAGAGGGCGACCAGGATGGTGAGAGGGTTGGAATCCAAGTCTTATGAGGAAAGGCTGAAAGAGATGGGTATGTTTAGCCTGGGAAAGAGAAGGCTTAGAGGGGACATGATTGCAGTCTTCAAGTATTTGAAGGGCTGTCATGTAGAAGATGGAGCAGATCTATTGTCTCTTGCTCTGGATTGCAAGACTAGATCTCATGGGTGGAAATTACAAGGGAGTCGTTACCGGCTAAATATCAGGAGAAACTTCCTAAGTGTAAGAGTGTTTGAGCAGTGGAACAGTCTGCCTCGGGAGGGGGTGGAGGCTCCTTCGCTGGACGTTTTCAAGCGGAGGCTGGACGACCATTTTTCGGGATGTTGTAGGGCTCTCTTTTGGCTGTGCTCCTGCAGAGTGCAGGGGGCTGGAATAGATGACCTGCAAGGTCCCTTCCAACTCTTAACATTCTAGGATTCTATGAAGGTCAGTCTACTCTACTCAGACTGGCAGTGGCTCTCCACGGTCTCAGGTTGAGGTCTTTCCCATCACCTCCTGGCTTGGTCCTGGGCCCTTCTGCAAACCAAGCCAATGAGCCACAGCCCCTCCCAAACTGCGTAAGACTTTTACACATCAAGCTGCCTCCGACTGAATCAGACCCTCTAACATTCTATGATTCTATGACTCCACGTTTGTTCCGAGTCTTTCCATTTGTGGTGCTCTTAAGGCTTTTATTCTCGAGACTGGTTTAGAAGCAATCACATGGCAAGCAGTGTTCCCTCTAAGCCAAGTTAGTGTGAGCTGACTCACAGTTTTTTAGCCTCCGGCTCACACATTTTTGTCTCCGCTCGGGAAGGACAGCTCCAGAGCAAACTAATTTATGCAGTAGCCAAATCGCTCGCTCGCAACCTTCATGCTAGTGGCTCACAAGGGAGAATTCAAGGGAGAATTTTTGCTCCCAAGACTCCACAGCTTAGAGGGGGCATTGATGGCAAGGTCTGGGGAAGATGCTTGAGGTCTTTCAGACAGAGCCTGCTTGCCGAGGAAATGCACCAACACGTAGTGCCGCCTCCCCCCAACACTCATGCTCACGTGGCTTGAGTCCCTGACTGCTTCAAAGAAAGCAAAAAACGAAGCAGGCGCCCTCCTCCTCTGCTTGCGCTGTGCTGGGACAACGCTCAATACATCCTTCCTCACCACTGGACCAATGCTCCCTCTAAGGTAACCACTACACCAAAATGGCTCTCTGAGAGGGGGATGCCAGCTTCGCATATGTTCTCCTACAGCAGCTTCGGCCGTTGCAGGTTCTCTTTTCAAAGCGAGAGGGGCCAGCATTTAAAAGATACCGTTTCTTGCTTGCAAGAGGTGCTCTGGAGTCATGTGGGTGGCGCAATCCGATTTTAACTCCGCTGCACTCACCACACGCAAAAGAGGAAGTCGAGTGACTCACTGCGCCGGGTCTCCAGCTCTGAGCCTTTGCTCTCAGAAGCATCCCCAACGGACACAGGGAGAGGCGTGGCGCTTGCCCCCTCTCCCAAACTCCCACTCCCCGAGCGCCCAGAAAGCAGTGGGCTTCGCCCATACACTAACTCAGCTTAGAGGAAATACTGGACTGGACACACCGAAGCTGCTTTCGACTGAACAGAGCAGGTAGAGAATATTCTACTAAGCCCCCTCTCCCAAACTCCCACTCCCCGAGTGCCCAGAAAGCAGTGGGCTTCGACCATCTGTTTATTTGCAACATGTTTTTGCTTATTCTGTTCAATGCTACCCATTTGTGTACTCCAGTAATAAGTGGCTGCAGGTACAAAATACGAATGAGGTAGCCAAGGTGGAAAGGAGTAAACCAAAGAGGCTAAATGCGCAAGCAAGACCCTATCAGTCAAATAAAAAACCGCACAAGGAGTGCCAGAGCAGAGAGAAAGGACGCACTTCCAGACGGCTCACTGCCTTTTGTGCAGAGCAGATTTTGTACCCCAGTAATCCCAACTTGATGTGCAGGCTGCC
>NW_015166000.1:42336-45827 GCF_001447785.1 Gekko japonicus
GCTCGAAAGCCAGTCAAATCTGCCTCTAGAGATGGGGCGCTCATCTCTGTTTCAAAGCCGAAGAGCCAGCGCTGTCCGAAGACATTTCCGTGGTCATGTGGCCAGCATGACTAAACGCAGAGCAAAGTGGTGTCTGTTTATCTACTTGCAATTCCTTGCTTTCAGACTGCTAGGTTGGCAGGAGCTGGAACTAGAGACCAGAGCTCACTCCGTCAGGCACTCGGGCCTTGAACTACCGACCTTCCGGCCTGCAACATTGGCTTCTCTTATGTTCTCCTCCTCTGCTTGTGCTATGCTGGGACAACCCTCAATACAGCCTTCCACAGCAGTGGACACACCAAAGCTGCCTTCTACTGAATCCAGCCCTTGGTCTATCAAGGTCCAGTTTTAGGCACCACTCTTAACCACTTGAGCCACCGCAGCCCGATGTCCTTTTATCCAGCCTTTAAAATAAATCCACCAACTCACAAGCCTACAACATTTCCCCAAGCTTGTCTGTCTCTAAATTCATGTGTGACCCATGTGTAGGCGAACAGAATTTCTTTAAAGTTTGAGTCCAGTGGCCCCTTTAAGACCAACAAAGTTTTATTCAAGGTAGAAGAAGAGGAGATTGGATTTATACCCCGCCCTTCACTACCCAAAGGAGTCTCAGAGCAGTTTACAAACTCTTTTCCCTTCCCCTCCCCACAACAGACACCCAGTGAGGTAGGTGGGGCTGAGAGAGCTCTTTTCAAAACTGCCCTTTCAAGGACAGCTCTTATCAGAACTAGGGCTTGCCCAAAGTCATCCAGCCAGGTGCAAGTGGAGGAGGAGTGGGGAATCAAACCCGGTTCTCCCATATTAAAGTCCGTGCTCCTAACCACTACACCAAACTGGCTCTCAGGTGTAAGCATTCATGTGCATGAACATGTCTTCAGATACAATGAAATGGAAGTTACCAGTCCATACATACAGGTAGAGGGTGTGCTGTAAATGAGCACAGAGCATAATGAAGATGTTTAACAGATTCAAGTACCAAACAGGAATAACAAGTTTACCTTGCATAATGAAGAGGTTTAACAGATTCAAGTACCAATCAGGAATAACTGGGTTTAATTCCAGGGGGCGGGGAGTGAAGGAAATAAATATGTCAAAATTGGAGACTGATGGGCAGCTGTATCCTTAATTGTGGAATGCTGAAAGTAATTAACTGAGACCCTCCCATTACGCACCATCCGTCTCCTCTCAAGCACGGAGACAACCTTACAGCATCTTCTTCTTTGAAACTGGGCGATTGCCTGTGCAAAGTTATCTCCCCTGTCCCCAGACCAGAGAAATACATTCCAATCTACCATTCCAAATTACACTCCATTCTACTATTCGTTACCTTACATTACAATCTCTATTATTCCAAAAAAGAAATAAAATAAAAAAGAGGACGTATGGCACTCCATGAAAATAAAAAAGAGGACGTATGGCACTCCACTCAAAGCACTCCATGAAACTGCAGAGCGGTCGGGTTAGAAGGGATAAAAGGAAGTACTTCTTCACCCAAAGAGTGATTAACACATGGAATTCACTGCCACGGGAGGTGGTGGGTGCTACAAGCATGGACGGCTTCAAAAGGGAATTGGATAAGCATATGGAGCAGAGGTCCATCGGTGGCTATTAGCCACAAGGTATAGCTAGGGGCTCTGGGGCAAGAAATGCTCTGTCTTCTTGGTGCTTGGGGGGGGGTCAACAGTGGGAGGGCTTCTAGTGTCCTGGCCCCACTGCTGGACCTCCTGATGGCACTGGTATTTCTGGCCACTGTGTGACACAGGGTGTTGGACTGGATGGGCCTTTGGCCTGATCCAACATTGGCGTCTCTTATGTTCTTATGCCCTCCTGGGGGGATTGGTGAGAATACATATGTAAGGGCTGAATGAGTTTAGCGTATGTAGTGAGATAAGAAACCGATATTCCTGTTAAGTCCTGAGTGTTGTTACAATTTGCAACTCAGCAATTTCTCTTTCTAGTCTGTTCCCAAAGTTCCTTTGCCATAAAACAGCTACTTTAAGGTTGCCCGTTGAATGTCCTGGAAGGCTGACCTGTGCTCCTACAGGTTTCTCAGTCTTGTGATTCTTGATGTCAGACTTTCCAGCCCAGCCACCTGTAGGTGGTTCTTCGTCACCAGATAACCAGGCAGGTGGCTACCCACGAGCGTGCTTTAACCACCCCCACAGGGAAGTTTAAGAGAGCCAGTTTGGTGTAGTGGTTGTGCGGACTCTAATCTGGGAGAACCGGGTTTGATTCCCCACTCCTCCACTTGCACCTGCTGATGTGACCTTGGGTCAGTCACAAGCTCTGGCACAGCTGTTCCTGAAAGAGCAGTTTGTGTCAGAGTTCTCTCAGCCCCACCCACCTCACAGGGTGTCTGTTGTGGGGAGGGGAAGGGAAAGGAGTTTGTAAGCCGCTCTGAGACTCCAAGTGAAGGGCGGGGTATAAAGCCAATCTCTTCTTCTTCTTATACTGCATCAATTAGGTTGCTCTGGAGCTGTCCTTCCTGAGCTAAGACAAAAATCTGTGAGTCGGAGGCTAAAAAACTGTGAGCTAGCTCACACTAACTCAGCTTAGAGGGAACACTGCTCACAGGGTGTCTGTTGTGGGGAGAAGAGGGGAAGGGAAAGGAGTTTGTAAGCCGCTCTGAGACTCCAAGTGAACGGCGGGGTATAAATCCAATCTTTTCTTCTTCTTCTAAGAGCAACGGCATACTAGTAAGAGTGGACATTCTAATTATTCTGAGAACACAACTGGGGTGTGCGGATCCAATTATTCCAGATTAACTCAAAGCAAGTATGATCCTGGTAAAAATAATATGCAAGAATGCTTCCAGTGTGGTGTGGCGGTTAAGAGTGTTGGACTTGTATCTTGGAGATTTGGGTTCGAATCCCCACTTGGGCCATCATGGACGCTTGCTGGGTGATCTTGGGCCAGTCACACTCTCTTAGCAGAACCTACCTCACAGGAAAGGGCAAAAAAAAATAAATGGAGTGAAATTATCAGGAACAGCCTCCCTGGTAGAAAGGAGAGCTATGGAGGAGCATCAGACTAGGCGCTTGAGAGGGGAGGGAGAAATCCTACTCTGCCATTACACATGCACTCAACATAGCCTACTTCACAGGGTTATTGTGCTAGTTTGCCATTTCCTTGCCACTGCATAGCCACCCTGGACTTCCTTGGTGGTCTCCCATCCAAGTACTAACCAGGGCCGACCCTGTGTGGCTTCCGAGCGTTGACTAGGTTGGACAGCCAGTTTGGTGTAGTGGTTAGGAGCGCGGACTCTAATCTGGGAGAACGGGGTTTGGTTCCCCTCTCCTCCTCTACATGCAGCTGCTGGTGTGATTTTGGGTCAGCTACAAGTTCTTTCAGAGCTGTTTCCTCAAGGGCAGTCATCGAAAGAGAAGAAGAAGAAGAAGATGATGATGATGATGATATTGGATTTATACCCCGCCCTTCACTACCCAAAGGAG
>NW_015166000.1:45857-47970 GCF_001447785.1 Gekko japonicus
CAGACACCCTGGGAGGTAGGTGGGGCTGAGAGAGCTCTTGACAGAAACTGCCCTTTCAAGGACAGCTCTTGTCAGAACTATGGCTTGCCCAAGGTCACCCAGCAGGTGCAAGTGGAAGAGGAGTGGGGAATCAAACCCAGTTCTCCCAGATTAGAGTCTGCGCACTTAACCACTACACCAAACTGGCTCTCTTGGAAAGAGCTCTCTCAGCCCCACCTACCTCCCAGGGTGTCTGCTGTGGGGAGGGGAAGGGAAAGGAGTTTGTAAGCCTCTCTGAGACTCCTGCGGGTAGTGAAGGGCGGGGTATAAATCCAATCTCCTCCTCCTCTCCAGGTGAGGCTGGCCTGGACCATCCCGGTAGCAGGGTTATTTGGAGGATACACTGAGAAAAGCAGACCCAAGTACAGGGCCCTCGGCTCCCTGGAGAAAGGGTGGGACAAACATTTAAAAACAGCCAGCACAGACCGGATGTACAACAACAGCAGAGCAACAGGCTGCCTTGGAAAGAATGGTCATGACTGGGACATCGCTGGTAAAGGACAAGGCTTCCCGAGAGCCAATCCTTGAATCCACAAAGTTCCAGAGATGTGGCTAAGTTTCCACCAGCCTGCCTACGCTTCTTCCTGTGCATACAGAAGCATAAGCCAGTCGCCCATCTGGAACAACCCAAGCATCTGTTGTGTGGTTGGGTGACCCTGGGAAAAGGTCTGGCCAAGTTGTCCATTACGAGGGGATTAAAAACAGAGAGAGGGAGGTGGGTTTGATCGGTGTGGAAAGAGAGAGACAGAAAACGGAAGGCGCGGCAGAGCCAAGGGGAGAGGCAGGGAGGAAGAACATTCAGGGACCACCGCGGCTCCTCGAGGAAGTCAGACGGGCCCCTGGCTCAGCAGCGGGGCAGCCCGGCGATTCCCGAGGCCTACCTCATTCTCCATGAAGGACCCGGGAAATCCAAGGGCAGAGACACACACGAGGGGCTGTAGCCCAGATCCTGCCCGGCCTCAGAGCACCCTGCTCCACTCCGCCAGGCGACCCGGCTGACGCACTCAAAGGGTGAGGCACCCCATCCCGCTTGCGCTCTTAAGCAAGCGTGCAAACAGGACGCGGACAGACCACAGCTTCCTTTTGCTCAGCCAATGCGTGAGCAGAACCCCGACAGCGAGACACCCGGCCAGGACAGCTGCAGAGCCCAGGAAGTCCCTGGGGAGGTGTGCAGCACGTGACACGCGACAGGCTCATCATAGAATGTTAGAGTTGGAAGGGACCTTGCAGGTCATCTAGTCCAACCCCCTGCACTCTGCAGGAGCAGAGCCGAAAGAGAGCCCTACATACCTACAAGTTGTATGTAAGGCTACAACATACCCGAAAGATGGTCGTCCGGCCTCCACTTGAAAACGTCCAGTGAAGGAGCATCCACCACCACTGCTCAACCACTCTTACAGTTAGGAAGTTTCTCCTGATATTTAGCTGGTATCGGCTCCCTTGTAATTTCCACCCATGAGATCTAGTCTTGCAATCCGGAGCAACAGATAATAGATCTGCTCCATCTTCTACATGATGGCCCTTCAAATACTTGGAGACTGCAATCGTGTCCCCTCTAAGCCTTCTCTTTCCCAGGCTAAACATTCCCAACTCTTTCAGCCTTTCCTCGTAAGACTTGGATTCCAACCCTCTCACCATTCTGGCTGCCCTCTTCTGGACACGCTCGAGCTTGTCAACATCTTCGGCCATCCAAGGTTGCAGCCCGAATCAAGGAGCGGAGGTTCTTTCTGCTGATGGAAAGCGCCGCTGTGAGCGGAATGGGCCTGCAAGGTCCGGTCCAGGAAGCCGGGGGCCAGAACGTGCCAATGGCTGCCCTCTGCAACTAAACCAGTTCTGGTAGTTGAGGGCCGAGAAGCACCTTTTGGTTGAGGCCGAGGAAAAAACAAGGAAATGGAAAAGGCTATGCATGCCTAGGAATGGCACCAATGTGTGTGCGCGTGGTGGGGAGTGTTCAGCATTCATGGAAGAACGTTCCTGTTTCCCCCTCAGAGGTTCCATGCAATTTCACAAACATGTATTGACAGTTTACTTCTTTCCCATAGAGTAAAACTTGGGTCTCTTTGACTGGAAGGAA
>NW_015166000.1:48009-49886 GCF_001447785.1 Gekko japonicus
ACACAACCATCAAGCCGGAGGAACCTTCGAGACTAGCTGCGTTCTCTGGAGAGATGCTTTAACTGACGAGAGGCCCGCATCTACTGCTCTAATATGAACGCCACCCCCAGGACAGGTTCTCAGATCCTTGGAGAGTGCCTGCTCCTGGGTTCTTGGCTGAGTTTCGGACTTGAACCTGCATCTCTCTGGGCAACCACTGCGTTACACCGGCTCACAGAAACGAATGATAAAAGGGATGGAACACTTTCCTTATGAAGAAAGGTTAAAGCACTTAGGGCTCTTTAGCTTGGAGAAACGACGACTGAGGGGAGACATGATCGAGGTTTATAAGACTATGCCTGGGATAGAGCAGGTAGAGAAAGAGGTACTTTTCTCCCTTTCTCACAATACAAGAACTCAAGTGGGCACTCCATGAAATTGCTGAGCGGTCGGGTTAGAACGGATAAGAGGAAGTCCTTCTTCACCCAAAGAGTAATTAACACTTGGAATTCACTGCCACAGGAAGTGGTGGCGGCTACAAGCATTGACGGCTTCAAGAGGGAATCAGATAAGCATATGGAGCAGAGGTCCATCAGTGGCTATTAGCCACAAGGTATAGATAGGGACTCTGGGGCAAGGGATGCTCTGTCTTCTTGGTGCTTGGGGGGGGGTCAACAGTGGGAGGGCTTCTAATGTCCTGGCCCCACTGCTGGACCTCCTGAGGGCACCTGGTGTTTTTGGCCACTGCGTGACAGTGTTGGACTGGATGGGCCATTGGCCTGATCCAGGGGTCATTTCGTAGAAAAAGAGGTGCAGGAGCTCATTAGCATGACTCATTTGCATGACTCATTTGCATATGCCACACCCCATGACATCACCAGAAGTGTGTCAGGAGGCAACACCCACCGCTCAGGCTCCACTGGACTGTTTTGGATCGCTAGCTATTGGGGGGGAGGGGAGCGTACAGATCTATCCTGACAGAGGAGGGAGAGCTTGTACCTGAATAAAACTTGGTCTTAAAAGTGCCACTAGACTGTTTTGGACCGGAGGTGGGGGACTCTGCAAGTTACCTGGCTGCTTCTTAATCTGATTTAGGGCTGCTGGGAGCAGGGGGTGGGGCTTGTTGCATGTGCCCGCCCCCTGGGCACTTTACTGCCGGAGCTCCGCTCCTGTACGCTCCTGCAGGAAATGACCCCTGGCCTGATGCAACATTGGCGTCTCTTATGTTCTTATGTTCTTAAACGCCTGCCAAAGTGGGCTCAAGCCCACAAATGCTTCTGGGACAATAAAGCCAGGAGCCACAAGGTCTGAACTTGTTTATACACAAGAGTGGCTTTTCACGGTGCAAGAGATCTCCGCGTGTAGTCGGATGCCGGCACCACCTTCCTTTTCCTGAGCTTTGAGAGGAAGGCCACGCAAACACAGACTGCACCCCCTGCTGGAGAGATCAGCTTGTGGCTTCAGACGACAGAGACACAAGAGCTGTTTCGAGCAATGCAGGCGCCTCCCCTTTCCGGTTGTCCTGGCCATTTGCAAGACACAAAGGGGTGTGCGCACGACAGCTGAAGGGCAAGAGCGTGCACCACAGCACAAGGTTCCAGATAAACGTGAGCTGTTCCATCAGCATGATTAGGACATAATCTGCTTTGAAAGGCACCAGATCTTAAAAGCACAGCGCTGGATTCCTGCCCTGAAGCCTCCAGCCCTCTGCCGCTGCAGTAGTGCCTAGTCAGACCAGTAAGAGCAGTAGTGCCTAGTCAGACCAGAGGTCCATCTCGTCCAGCATCCCGGTCTCCAGGAAGGCCAAAGCCTGACCACAACACTGCCTCCTAGTACTGGCTTTCAGAGTTATGCTGAGAAGCGAACTGGTTTCAGAGTTATGCTGCCACTGAACAAGG
>NW_015166001.1:0-1280 GCF_001447785.1 Gekko japonicus
CTGTTGCTGTCCCTCCAGAGGAACTGGTTAGCCTCGGTG
Source organism: Gekko japonicus (assembly GCF_001447785.1). Classification (NCBI taxonomy): domain Eukaryota; kingdom Metazoa; phylum Chordata; class Lepidosauria; order Squamata; family Gekkonidae; genus Gekko; species Gekko japonicus. The sequence goes on from NW_015166001.1 coordinate 40, forward strand.
TGAGATGGGATGCTGGACTAAATGGACCCTCGCTGGTCTGATCCAGCATGGCTCTTCTGAGGCTCTTCTCAGGGGAAGGCCTCGGCCTCTCTGCCCTGTTGTTGGCCCTCCAGAGGAACTGGTTGGCCCCTGTGTGAGACTGGATACTGGACTAAATGGACCCTCGCTGGTCTGATCCAGCAGGGTTCTTCTGATGTTTTTATCAGGGGAAGGCCTCATCCTCTGTGCCCTGTTGTTGGCTCTCCAGAGGAACTGGATGGCCCCTGTGTGAGACGGGATGCTGGACTAGATGGACCCTCACTGGTCTGATCCAGCAGGGCTCTTATGATGCCCTTATCAGGGGAGGGCCTTGGCCTCCGTGCCCTGTTGTTGGCCATCCAGAGAAACTGGTAAGACAGGATGCTGGACTGGATGGACCCTCAGAGTTCTTATCCAGCAGGGCTCTTCTGAAGTTCTTTCGATGCCACCCCCCAGAAGTAACGCCCTCACCCTCCTTGCGGAGAAAACCCAAAGCACGGGGAGAGTTTAATGAGTGTGGAAAATGTAGAGAAATGTTAGCCAGGCTGGTGTGAAGAACAGCTTGTTCTCTGTACTGCGAGAGATTTTCGGGATACTGCAGGAGGGAGAGGCTTCTCGGAACAGAAATCTTCGGGTTTTTTTCCCCCTTTTGGCATTCCCCCCCCTCCTCGATCAGCTTTAACATTGGTGTGTGTGTGTGTGTGTGTGTCAGGGGCGGGTGGGGGGTTAATGAATGCTTCTCAGATCCCCCGTCTGGTTACCGCACTTGATCCGCACCGTGGTGTGTTCTTCTCGCGCACAGAAGAAAAGGCAGTTTCTAGCTTTTTGCCGGCGCTCACCACTATTCGAGGTTTGTTCTTGACAGGCGAACGCCGCACAGGCTCGTCTTAAAAATACCTTTGGCACAAAATGTGTTAGAGTCCGTGTGCCCCCCCCCTGGAAAAAAAGACACACATTCAGAACGGATTCTTCCCCTCCTGGCATAATCGTGAGCGAACAGCTTTCAGGACTCGCACTTGGCGGGAGCCTGCCAAGTGCTGCGTAATGGAGCAAAAGCATTTCTGGCTCTCGTGTCGAGGAGAGGCTGAAGGAAGAATTCTCCGAACTGGGACGGGGGGGGGCGATGGCAGGAGAGAGGGCCAAAGTCCCAAGGGAATGGGGAGGCAAGCGTCTTTTAAAGGGAGGGAAGTGTTTGGGGGCTTGCTATTTTATCTTTGGTTTTC
>NW_015166001.1:1728-2894 GCF_001447785.1 Gekko japonicus
GGAGGGTGGGGGGGGGGGGGAATGGTGAGAACAGCTGAAGGTGACAGTCCATTCATGCCTTAATGGAATCAGGGCTGCCCGCCTTGGGCTGCACGCTTCTGCGGGCTAAAGGCTCACCGGCACCAAAGAACTCAATCCCCTCCCTTTCCCCCTCCTCCTCCTCCTCCTCCTCCTCCTCCTCTTCTTCTCCTCCTCCTCCTCTTCCTCCTCTTCTTCTTCTTCTTCCTCCCGTCCCCCCCTCCTCTCTGGGTGACCCAGAGGTCTGCGACCTCAGAAATTCAGTGTGACCAAGAGTCAAAAGTTAGTTGCTCTCTGAATGGCTTAAATGCATGGGATGAAATTGTGGACAGGTTTTCTCCCTGACCCCTTTCTCTTCTTCTTTGGAAGCTGCCTTCTGCAATGGAGGCTTTGCGTGTTGGGGACGGGTGTGTGCCTGTGAGAGAGAGAGAGACCGAGAAAGGGCGTCTTCGTAACTCTTAAGGGCAGTTTTTCTGCTAAGAATGTGCTGCCCTAGGCATCATTGGCCCTTACGATGAAATGACAGAGGGGAGCCCCTGAAGAGAACAGCTCGACGCATCCCCTTGGGCAGAAGCAGGCCTTCTTTTTCCACGTTCCCCTTCGCACAGCGGCAGCCGGCAAAGGTCAAATAACTCTGCAAGAGAGAGAGAGAGAGAACGAACGAACGAACAGCCGGCAAAGGTCAAATAACTCTGCAAGAGAGAGAGAGAGAATGAACGACCGACCGACCGACCGACCGACCGATATAACTTGTCCTAAAGGCTGCTTTTCGTCTGGCTTCCTAGCCCTCTCCTTCTTCATTCTCACCCAGGGCTCTTTTTGTAGAAAAAGCCCAGCAGGAACTCATTAGCATATTAGGCCACACCCCTGACAGTACAGCTCATTAGCATACTAGGCCGCACCCCCATGTTACCAGAAGTGTGGTCATCCAGCCACACCCACCTTTTGCTTGTTATTCGGTTTACCTTGTTTGTTGTCAAAACCCAGGTCTTTTTTTTGTAGCAGGGACTCCTTTGCATGTTAGGCCACACACCCCTAATGTAGCCAATCCTAATGCGTTTCTGCTGTTGGGTGTGGCCTATTATGCTAATGAGTTCCCGCTGGGCGTGGCCAACTCGGGAGCCAGCCGGAACTCCGTTCCTGTGCGT
>NW_015166001.1:5195-7957 GCF_001447785.1 Gekko japonicus
CGAAAATAGGTGTGGCCTATTATCCTAATGAGTCCCTGCTGGGCTTTTTCTACAAAAAGAGCCCAGTGAAAGCTTATACCCGGAATACAATGATGTTGGTCTTAGAGGTGCCCCTGGATTGAAGCTCTGCTCTTTCGCTTCTGACCAACACAGTGACCCACCTGAGAGAGTGTGTGTGTGTGTGTGTGTGTGAGAGAGAGAGAGAGAGAGAGAGAGCGCAAGCAATGCCCCTCTGCTGGGACTTGGAGGGGGCCTGTCTGAGCATCTGGAAAAGAGCGGGTGGTAGGTAGCGCTGCGCTGGGGACCAGCGTGAAAGAGAGAAGCAAATTAAAAGGCAATGAGGGGGAAGATTAAAAATCGAACTCCGCAGTACGGAGCCCCCACCACAGAGCGCTCCCGCCCCCTCCCTCTTCCTGGAAGTTCTGTGTGTGTGTGTGGGAATGAAGCTGAAGAGACCGCCACTGGCCGCACCGTCTCATCACGGTTGGGTGGCCAGCCTCAGGCTGGGGAGACCCTGGAGGTCTGGGGGTAGAGCCTGGGGAAGGGAGAGGGTGGGGAGGGACCTCATTCATTCATTCATTCATTCATTCAAATTTATTCAAATGTATACCCCGCCCTCCCAGCCCAAGGCCGGCTCCGCAGGGGAGGATGCCGTAGAGGCCACTGGTGTGTGTGTGGGGAGTTAAACGGGTGCTTGCCAGAGACACACTGACATCACCGGCGACGTGCTGATGTCACTTCCTGTGTGTCCCAGAAGTGACGTCAGCATGTCAACTAGGGTTGCCAAGTGTAAAGTACTTACCGGCGGGGGGAGCCTTGCCCGGCTCTGTCCCTGGATCTGTGCGCGCATGCCGCCAGCACATCACCAGAAGTGACGTGTGACGTCGATCACGTTGAGGGCGTGGCCCCGATCGTGATCGACGTGATTGCGTCACCTCTGGCGACGCAGCCACGCTGCACTTGGGGAGGCGGAGTCCCCCCCGGGGCCCGATTCCGCGGCGGTGGAAATCGGGCCTCCAAAGCGGGGGTTTACCCGCCACCCGCCCCCACTTGGCAGCCCTAATGTCAACAGCAAAGCCAGTGGTGTTCCGGCAGTTGAACAAAACTCTGTGGCTACGCCATAGAGCTTTGCCTAAATGCCAGAGCGGCCCTCAGTAATGTGCCGATGGGCAGAACTTTCAGAGGTTTCCTCCCCAGCAGGGCACAGGCAAGCATCCTACCCTATTGCCGGAAGTGGGCCCTCGGGCAAGCAATGTGGGCATAGAGGGACCTCGGCGATTGGGCAACCCTCCCCATGGCTCTACTGCCAAGCTCATGCCTGTAATCTCCTGCCCCAGAGGCTGCCCGGCTGCCCCTGTTCCTGGTGCCAAGCAGGGCTGCCACTCCAGGTGCCCCAGAGTCCATACCTGGGGGGCTTGCTTGGCACCGTTCCACTCCCCCCACCCCCGCGTGCCTGGTGCCTCTTTGCTCGATCCCTGCTGTCATCTGGCCAGGCAGTGCGGGTGCCCGCCGGGCATTTCCTGCTGCCACTTCATTCCCCTTCTCCGGCGGCGGCAGCGGCGGACAGCAGAAGAAACACGGCTTCTTAATTTGCCAGCTGTCTCCTGTCCCTGGGATGATGAAGAGGCCTGCTGTTTGGCGATCTCTCTCTCTCTCCTCGCAGTGGAAGGGCATCTCGTGCTGTCCCCCCTCCCACCCGGCCAGGGCTGTGGCACAGGAGCATGCCCAGGTCGGGCGATGCTGATCTGGTAGGAGACGCTCACCCGTTTGTTTGCTCTCACCCCGTCTTCAGCATCTGCCTGTCCCAACACAAAACTGCCCCCCCACCCCGCCGTTGCAGTCTCTCAGAGCCAGGGTGGACTGACCTTCGGACCGGGAATGGTCTGGGGGGGGGCACTGCCTCTGCTGGTCTCCAGATGATGGTCGGGCTGCCAATCTCCAGGTGGCACCTGGAGATCTCCTGCTATTACGGCTGATCTCCAGATGATGCATAAGAGCATAAGAGAAGCCAATGATGGATCAGGCCAAAGGCCCATCCAGTCCAACACTCTGTGTCACACAGTGGCCAGAAATACCAGGTGCCATCAGGAGGTCCAGCAGTGGGGCCAGGACACTAGAAGCCCTCCCACTGTTGGCCCCCCCAAGCACCAAGAAGACAGCGCATCACTTGCCCCAGAGCCCCTATCTATACCTTGTGGCTAATAGCCACTGATGGACCTCTGCTCCATATGCTTATCTAATTCCCTTTTGAAGCCGTCCATGCTTGTAGCCGCCACCCCCTCCTGTGGCAATGAATTCCATGTGTTCCCTTGGGTCGGTTCCCTTGGAGATCATGGCTGCTTTGGAGGGTGGACTCTGTGCCTGTATCCAACTGAGGTCCCTCCCAGTTTGGAGAGCAAGTTTGGTGTCGTGGTTAGGAGCACAGACTCTAATCTGGGAGATCCGGGTTTGATTCCCCACTCCTCTACATGCAGCTGCTGGAGTGACCTTGGGTCAGTCACTAGTTCTCTCAGAGCTGTTCTCTCAAGAGCAGTCCTCGAAAGAGCTCTCTCAGCCCCACCTACCTCAAAAGGTGTCAACAGACTCTAATCTGGGAGATCCGGGTTTGATTCCCCACTCCTCTACATGCAGCTGCTGGAGTGACCTTGGGTCAGTCACGAGTTCTCTCAGAGCTGTTCTCTCAAGGGCAGTTCTCTCAGAGCTCTCTCAGCCCCAGCTACCTCACAGGGTGTCTGATGCGGGGAGGGGAAGGGAAAGGAGGT
>NW_015166001.1:8080-8249 GCF_001447785.1 Gekko japonicus
CAATCTCTTCTTCATCTCCTCCCCTCCCCAGATGTGCAGGAATTTCCCACCCCAGTGTTGGCCGCTAAAGACCACTGGTGGCTGGAAGCAGAGTGCCCGCACCGCAGGGCTGTTGTCCCAGGCCACCTTCCCCCACGGCATCACATTCGTGCAGTGTCTGGAGGAGGGG
>NW_015166001.1:9561-13217 GCF_001447785.1 Gekko japonicus
AGTATCCACCACCTCCCAAGGCAGTCTATTCCACTGCTCAACCACTCTTACTGTTAGGAAGTCTCTCCTGATATTTAGCCGGTATCGACTCCCTTGAGAGCTTGAGAGCCAGTTTGGTGTAGTGGTTAAGTGCACGAACTCTAATCTGGGAGAACCGGGTTTGATTCCCCACTCCTCCACTTGCACCTGCTGGATGACCTTGGGCAAGCCATAGTTCTGGCACAGCTGTTCTTGAAAAAGAGCAGTTTCTGTCAGAGCTCTCTCAGCCCCACCTGCCTCACAGGGTGTCTGTTGTGGAGAGGGGGAGGGAAAGGAGTTTGTAAGACGCTCTGAGACCCCTTTGGGCAGCGAAGGGCTGTGTATAAACCCAATCTCTTCTTCTTCTTTCTCTTCTTCTTCTTCTTGTAATTTCCACCCATTAGATCTAGTCTTGCAGTCCGGAGCAAGAGAGAGTAGATCTGCTCCATCGTCTACATGACAGCCCTTCAGATATTTGAAGACGGCAATCATGTCCCCTCTAAGCCTTCTCTTTCCCAGGCTAAACATACCCAACTCTTTCAGCCTTTCCTCCTAAGACTTGGATTCCAACTCTCTCACCAGCCTGGTTGCCCTGGTTTCCTCATCCCTGATTCTCCAGGGTCCAGCCCTGTCCTTGCAGGTTGAAGCTCTGGCTCTTCTCCCTGCCCCTGTGCAGCCTGTCTGATGGGAATTCATGGAAGAAGCAGCCTGGTAAGGCCATCCTGCCTGCCACCCATCTCCTGCCCCCTGGCATGACCTTCTCCTTCTCCTAGTCCCCGTTTTCCCCTGGGTCACGGGCCTGAAGTCCATGTGGCAGCTGCAAAAGGACTTTGGAGTTCTGTGTGGGGATCTTAGGTATGTAGGGTGTATTGGCTTGCATGCTCCAAGTATCAGGCGCCAGAAATCAGGCAAAGCAGAGTCGTCCAGTCCAAGGTCAGGGGTCCAGCAGTCAGGCAACGCAAAGTCAGTGGCTTAGCATCTATCATACACATTGTGTCCATGCCTAACAGCCGCTCTTAGCTGTTTTTATAGTCCTGTGCCTAAGGGTCACGCTTGCAACCAATTACTCAGATGCAATCCTGCAACTACTCATCTTCATTATCAGCAAGCAGCTAGCTTTGGGGGAGGAGGCATGCACTTTGCCGTCTTGTCTGTAGCTCTGTTCTCAACCTCCGTCTGCGGTGCTCTAAGGGTATGGGTGATACTGGTGGGCTGGGAACGACCAGCTGAGGTTCACCTGCTCAATCAGGGTGGGAGGGTGTTGGTGGCTCTGCACCTGCTGTTGGCTGTGAATCCTGACAAGCCTGGAGCTCCTTTCCCACTGGCCAGCTTCTATTAACTCAAGGCTGGCTACACGAGGGCTCCTCTTCTCCTGAAGAGTCCTCGTTATCGCTGAGCCCTGGCTGACTCACAACACAGGGCCTGGTTTGGACTAGGATCATGGGGACAAGGGGAATGAGCCCTCCTCCCCACCATGCCAGGCCTGGAAGGGCTCAGGGGAGCAGGAGTTGGTCCCGCTGGGGAAACATCTGGGTCCTGGCAGGTACAAAACATGTCACTTTCCCCAATGACGGCCTCACCGTTCCAAGTTGGGGGAAAGGTGCAGGAAGACATCTGATCCAGCAGGGCTCTTCTTATGTACTTGCGTTCTCCTGGCCTGGCCGTGATGGATTGTGGCATGGAAACCCACCGATTGGGATGGAGATCGGGAATGGCAGCACTGTGGCTGAGCTCCAGAGTGGGCTTTTCTTGCACAACTGGTGTGTGTGTGTGTGCACTGCACAACTCCTGAGCCCCAACTGCTGCCGACCAGGCCCAAGCCAAAGCCCTGGGACACTGCTGATGGCAGTGAAGCTCAGGAGGGGGTGGGGTGGGGGGGCTTGCTTTGGACAATGAAGCACCTTGAACTGGCCCTGGCAAACAAGGGGTGAAAGCGCTGGGCCCTCCGGGGATTGGCGTCGTGTGCCGTTTTGTGAATCCTTTTATTGAGAAGCGGCCTAAGAACCTTTTAAACAAATGAAAACGATAAATTTGTTCCCTTCCACTGTTTAAGCAGGAGGCCATGGCGGAATTCCCACAGATGCTTCTTTTGTTTATTGGATGTGTTTCATTGCTGCTTGTTTGCTAGTCTGGAGAAATTTAGTGTTTCCCTGCTGCGCCTGGTCCGGAGGTCTGCTTCCAGTGCAGGACGCCTGGATGCCTCTGCCTCCGGCAACAGAGCCTGAAGGCAGCAACTCACCCTTCTGACTTGTCCCCAGTACACTGCCTCTGAGTCAAGCTACTAGGGTGGCCAACCTCCAGGTGGGGCCTGGAGATCTGGTAGCCCCCGCTGTTGGCCCTCCAGAGGAACTGGTTGGCCGCTGTGTGAGACGGGAGGCTGGACTAGATGGACCCTCATTGGTCTGATCCAGCAGGGCTCTTCTGGTGTTCTTATCGGGGGAAGGCCTCGGCCTCTCTGCCCTGTTGTTGCCCCTCCAGAGGAACTGGTTGGCCCCTGTGTGAGAGAGGATGCTGGACTAGATGGACCCTCTCTGGTCTGACCCAGCAGAGCTCTTCTTCTCAGGGGAACTGGTGGGTGACCATCGGTCGTCTGGCGTTCCTTGGTGCACAGAAGCCCTGGCTGAGCGGCCGGCTGGGCCAGCTGCACTGAAGCCCTTTGATCTTCGTTGTAGTTGTTGGCTGCAGCTTAAATGCAGATTGCGCGCTGTTGTGTCACTGAACCGGCTGGCCTCGGGAGGGATCATCGCCGCCTGGCACTGCGCCAGGCTTCCAGCTGCCTCCGTAACCCAATTAAAGCATGCTCCCGGGGGTGGGGCTACAGCCCTTGTTGGCAGCCCCAGTTCTCCTGGGCGGGGTTGGGGAGAGGAGAGGCTCTGGGGGGGTGTCTCCTTGCAAGGGGATTCAGGCCACGGAGGTCTCCTACACTCCCCTGAAGTATTCTGCCTCGTCTCTCTTGGCCCTCGTGGTGGGCGCTCGCCAGGGCTCTTTTTGTAGAAAAAGCCCAGCAGGAACTCATTAGCATAACAGGCCACACCCAAGAGCAGAAACCTATTAGCATATTAGGCCACACCCTTGACAGCACAGCACATTAGCATATTAGGCCACACCCCCATGTTACCAGAAGTGTGGTCATCCAGCCACACCCACCTTTTCCTTCTTATTCTGTTTACCTTGTTTGTTGTCAAAACCCAGGGCCTTTTTAAACTCCTTTGCATGTTAGGCCACACACCCCTAATGTAGCCAATCCTAATGAGTTTCTGCTGTTGGGTGTGGCCTATTATGCTAATGAGCTCCTGCTGGGCGTGGCCAACTCAGGAGCCGGCCAGAACTCTGTTCCTGTGCGTTCCTGCCCAAAAATAGCCCTGTCAATGTAAATTATATACATAGGATGGATTCGTATAAATTGTTGTGCGGAGTGGAACGCTGAGAATACAGTCAAGGGGCAGGGAGGAGGCCTTGGCTTGGGCCCAGTGGAGAGCTGTGCTGGAGGGGGGCAGTGGGATGCCACCCCACCCAGTGGCGAGTGGGGACATCCCGCCGTGCTGAGCTCCGTTTGTGCCCAGCCAGCAGCGAAAGGGAGAGCGAGGAGGCATGCCCGGGGCCCCAGCGGTATGCTCTGGAGTGGGGCTTGTGTCCCC
>NW_015166001.1:13491-13603 GCF_001447785.1 Gekko japonicus
GGGGCTCACTCGCCTCGGACTAGTTCCAGCTTCCGCTTGGTTCCCTTATCCTGGGTGCTGCACCTGAGGCTCCCGCGAATCTCCAGCTTTTTGAACCCCCTTCCCTTTTCCT
>NW_015166001.1:15193-15303 GCF_001447785.1 Gekko japonicus
CTCCTCTTCTTTCTCCTCCTCTTCCTCCTCCTCCTCTTCTTCTTCCTCCTCTTCCTCCTCCTCCTCTTCTTTTTCTTCTTCCTCCTCCTCCTCCTCCTCCTCTTCTTCCT
>NW_015166001.1:15537-16949 GCF_001447785.1 Gekko japonicus
TGATGGTTTCCTAGCCGGAGAAGAAAGAGAAGAGATTGGATTTATACCCCGCCCTTCACTACCCAAGGGAGTCTCAGAGCGGCTGACAAACTCCTTTCCCTCCCCCTCCCCACAACAGACACCCTGTGAGGTACTGGGCGGGTGGGAGGGTGGGTGGAGCTGATGGTTTCCTAGCCGGAGAAGAAAGAGAAGAGATTGGATTTATACCCCGCCCTTCACTACCCAAGGGAGTCTCAGAGCGGCTGACAAACTCCTTTCCCTCCCCCTCCCCACAACAGACACCCTGTGAGGTAGGTGGGGCTGAGAGAGCTCTGACAGAAATGGCTCTTTTTCAAGAACAGCTCTTATCAGAACTATGGCTTGCCGAAGGTCATCCAGCAGCTGCGAGTGGAGGAGTGGGGAATCAAACCCGGCTCTCCCAGATTAGAGTCCGCACTCACAACCAGTATACCAAAGTGTGGGCCTCCCCCCAGTGCCTCAAGGGTGTCAGCAGCAAGGATGTGAGTGTGTCTGTGGGGCTGACCCCCCACACAGGAAGTGTGTGCCGGAGGGGTTTGCGTCGCAGGGCTCTAAGGACCCAGAGAGGCTGTGTCCTGATGGAGCACATTTCTCCTTATGTACGCCTGCCTGCCTCTGCATCAGGGCTGTGGGTAGCCCCAGAAGCGTTCTGCTCGTGGCCACGGGTGTCGTGCTTCTCGGGAGGAGGGAAGCAAGGTTGCCCTTACAGCAGTGGCCGCCCCCTCCTCCTGATAAGAATCAGGGTCCTTCCGCTGTGGAGGTTCCTCGCCAATGCGGTTATACTGTGAACGTTGCCAAGAGGGAGGCCTTTGGCGTGGGTGGCTTTTTTTTTGGGGGGGGCAAGCGTTCCCGCGAACGGAAAAGGGGCCACTGCTTCGCAGGGGGCGTCGCTTTGCCTTTCTCCAAATGACTGGGGAGCTCTTCTGAGAAGCGGAAGGAACGGTTCGTGCCAAAAGCCTGCGCAGACCAGAGATGCCGCAGCCCCGGGGTTGGGGGAGGGGGCTTAGGTTTTGCTGGGCAGCAGGACCGGGATGGGTGCGACAATCTGGATTAGGCCTCCACATTAAGCCTCCGCAGCTTTTGATTCTCCCCCCCCCCCGCCCCCCCACCCAACGTACCGAGTGAAGGGCAGGGTATAAATCCAATCTTCTCCTCCCCCTCCCCCCAGCACTCCCATTCTTCTTCCTTTCCTACCTCATCACTCTTTCTCTCTCTTTCTGTGCCCCATCACTCTCCAGGTCTCCTAACCTGCCTGCTTCCCCTCCCCACTTCCAGCGGCAGACATGCTCCCAGCCCCCCATCCATCCATCCCCCAGCAGCAGTGGCGGCAGCAGCTCTCCAGAAATCACAATTACAGAGATACATTCCTCTTAGGGGTGCCAGCTCCCGCGTTT
>NW_015166001.1:16997-18639 GCF_001447785.1 Gekko japonicus
TGGCTTTGGGGAGGGAAGCAACCTCAGCAGAGTATAATGCCATCGACTCCACCCTCCAAAGCAGCCGTTTTCTCCCGGGCAACTGATCTCTGTCATCTGGAGAGCAGTTGTGATTCTGGGTGACCTCACCTGGAGGTTGGCAACAGTAGTTCCTGAGGAGGAAATGGCTGCTTTAGAGGGTGGAGTCTGTGTCGCTATACCTGTCTGATGTCTCTCCCTCAAACCCCACCCTCCCTAGACTCCACCCTCAAATCTCCAGGAATTTCCCAGTTTGGAGTGGCAACTCTTGTGGGGCCTGGCCCCAATGAATCCCCCCTCAAAGGCCAAAATAGGCCTGGAAAGGGCCCTGCCCCCTCCCCCTACCCTTTTGCTTTCAGAAACCTGTGGTTGCCTAGCAACAACCATTGAGGGAATCCCTTGTTTAAAGCCACAGGGCTCCTTTTATCATTTTCTGGTTTTTTTAAGCTGCTTGTTGCATTTTTTAAAACGATTTTACATTTTTCCTGCAAGCCTAGGGCCCTTTTCAGGTGTGTGGAAAGATCCGTCTTGCCCGTTCACAGCTCCAGTCACTGGATTTAAGTATCCAAAGGTATCCCGACTTTGCTATTAGAATGTAAGACAGAATGCTGAGATACGTTTTCTCAGAGTACGGAAACGGAGGTAGTCTGTTTGTTTTTCTGTGTTGCGGTTGGTTTCCCTGCTGACTCACTTCCCCCGCCCGATTACTGGGGTCCGCGGCCCCCCTGTCAGTGGAAGAGAGAGAGCAAAATGTGATATCTGTTTTTAGGTTGCCCGAGCTAATATTAAGTTTAGTGCGGGGACCTGTTTTCTGTGTCTAGGAGTATATGAAGACACGTAGAATGGAAGCACCTCAGGATGTAGATGCTTAGCATGAGGAGATCTGGAGTCATCCTGACCTGGGAAGGAGCAGGCGGCTGGGGGTTGCCCCTAGAACCACACGCACAGGAGAAACCTCTGTGCCACAAGACACCTTTGGTCAACATTGGTTGGTACCACAGCTGCTGTCCTTCATTGAAACGCCTGATCTGGCCATGGTTATCTGGCTTTCACTGCGTTTTTTGTTTGTTTGTTAGACTACTGCCCATGCTATGGTCCTGCCCTTGAAGACTGTTTGAAAACCGCCATTGGTTCAGAGTTTAGTGACAAGGTTGCTGATTGGTGCAAGTAGCAGAGAACACATTTTGCCGGTTTTAAAAGAGTGAGGGGGGGGCGATGGTATTTATTTTCGGGCCAGATTCCAAGTGATACTTAAAGCCCTTCAGTGTCTGTCACGGCCCAAGTACCCAGAGGGCCATCTGCTCCCGTATGTTGACAGCTGACATCTTAGAATCATAGAATCACAGAGTTGGAAGGGGCCATAGAGGCTATCTAGTCCAACCCCCTGCTCAATGCAGGACCAGCCTAGAGCACCCCTGACAAGTGTTTGTCCAGTTGCTGCTTAAAGACTGCCAGGGAGGGGGAGCTCACCATCTCCCCAGGCAGCTGATTCCACTGCGGCACAGCTCCGACTGTAAAAAATTTATCCTAATATCCAGCCGATACCTTCCCGCCCTTAATTTAAACCCATCCCTGCGAGTCCCCTCCTCTGCTGCCAACAGGAACAGCTCCCTGCCCTCCTCTA
>NW_015166001.1:19655-23044 GCF_001447785.1 Gekko japonicus
AAGGGGAGCTAATAACCACCTCCCCAGGCAGCTGATTCCACCTCTGAGCCACTCTGACCGTGAAAAAGTGTTTCCTTTCTGCATGTCATTTAAACCCGTTGCTCTGGGTCCTCTCCTCTGCTGCCAGCGGGAGCAGCTCCTTGCCCTCCTCCAAATGACAGCCTTTCAAATGTTTAAAGAGAGCAATCATGTCCAGTGTTCCCTCTAAGATGAGTTAGTGTGAGCCAGCTCACAGTTTTTTTAGCCTTCAGTTCACACATTTTTGTCTTAGCTCAGGAAGGATGGCTCCAGAACAAACTAATTTATGCAGTAGCCAAATAGCTTGCTCACAAATGTAATGCCAGCAGCTCACAAAGTAGAATTTTTGTTCACAAGACTCCACAGCTTAGAGGGAACATTGATCATGTCCCCCCACAGTCTCCTCCAGACTAAACATTGCCAGGGCCCTCAGCCTTTCCTCGTAGGGCTCAGCCTCCAGACCCCTGATCATCCTCGTCGCTCATTCCCCCTTTCAACGTCCTCTTCTCCAGATTGTGTAGGCGATCCCGGTCTGCTTGCCCCCAGAGTCAGAAGCCAGGGGATTGGTAACCAGTGACAGGGCCTTCTCCCTCGTGGCCCTCCATCTCCGTAATTCCCACCCCCAGCGAGGGCTGTCAGGTGCTACGTGTCCTGCCGTTCAAAGCACGGGTCCAAGTTAGCCACATTCAGGCTATTTATTTACAGGAGAAAAACATGAAAGCCCCGGTATGAAAAGGGAAAGCGAAGTTGACTCTGTCAAGGTTTTTTTTGTGTGTTTTTGCAGACAGTTCGTTGGCTTGGTGGTTTTAAAAACGCTTCGCTCTGAATACCTCTGCTGGTTGTTAGAGCAGAGGTCCCTGGCCTCGCTGAACCTGTGGGCGTCGCTGGAATTCTGAGGCAGGGCGATGGGCAAAGCCACAAAACGGCTGCCTCCGTAGGCGGAGCCAGTTAACAAAATGGCTGATGCAGGAGGCGGGGCCGACCGCAAAACATCAGGGAGTGAGGTTATATATGACTGTTATAATACCTCTCCAACCTTTTCAGGCCTTTGGATCTGCACAGCCAATCAGAAGAACGGCTGGGTAAAAGCCCCTCCCAGTTCTGCCCACTTTCTAAAAGCACTTGGCGGGCACCGCGTTGGGGCACCTGTTTGGGGGCAATTTGTTTTAAAACAATCCTGCTCCATTTTGAATAACAGGAGATGGTTTTGGTACATGGTGTTTTAGGAAAAAATGAGAATTCCCCCCCCCTCATTTTCAATGGTTTGAATGCTAGTTGTTTTTAATTGATAGATTTATGATTCAAGGTCGGGCTGCCTTAGGCATTTTATCCAGAGGCAGTGGGCTAAAAGCCCTTCAAACCACAAAGGAAAGAGTCCTTTTGAGCATCCACAGAATGCCTTCTCCTTACTCTGGAGTAACTAGCAGGAGTCAGTGGGCTAAAAGCCCTTCAGACTACAAAGGAAAGAGTTCTTTTGAGCATGCACAGAATGTCTTCTCCTTACTCTGGAGTAACTAGCAGGAGTCAGTGGGCTAAAAGCCCTTCAGACTACAAAGGAAAGAGTTCTTTTGAGCATGCACAGAATGTCTTCTCCTTACTCTGGAGTAACTAGCAGGAGTCAGTGGGCTAAAAGCCCTTCAGACCACAATGGAGAGAGTCCTTTTGAGCATGCATAGAATGCCTTCTCCTTACTCTGGAGTAACTAGCAGGAGTCAGTGGGCTAAAAGCCCTTCAGACTACAAAGGAAAGAGTTCTTTTGAGCATGCACAGAATGTCTTCTCCTTACTCTGGAGTAACTAGCAGGAGTCAGTGGGCTAAAAGCCCTTCAGACCACAATGGAGAGAGTCCTTTTGAGCATGCATAGAATGCCTTCTCCTTACTCTGGAGTAACTAGCAGGAGTCAGTGGGCTAAAAGCCCTTCAGACCACAAAGGAAAGAGTTCTTTTGAGCATGCACAGAATGTCTTCTCCTTACTCTGGAGTAACTAGCAGGAGTCAGTGGGCTAAAAGCCCTTCAGACCACAAAGGAAAGAGTTCTTTTGAGCATGCACAGAATGTCTTCTCCTTACTCTGGAGTAACTAGCAGGAGTCAGTGGGCTAAAAGCCCTTCAGACCACAAAGGAAAGAGTTCTTTTGAGCATGCACAGAATGTCTTCTCCTTACTCTGGAGTAACTCAAGAAGCCTCTCCGGCTCTTCCCTCTGCAGCGCCCGGGCTTGTTTCTGTGCCGCTGCCCTTGGTGGCCGGGCAAGGTGATGCAACCGAAGGAGGCCAGTAGTTGGATACTGTGGAGATCAGCCAAGAGGGAGCTGGGGGAGGGAGGGGGGCGCGACTTGGCCCAGCCAAACTAGGTTGGCACGTGCCTGAAAATGTTAACCTAATACAGCGGCCATGAGGGCTGGGCCCAGAGCACCCTTGTGAGGAGGAAGAAGAAGACATTGGATTTTTACCCCGCCTTTCACTCGGAGTCTCAGAGTGGCTTACAAACTCCTTTCCCTTCCCCTCCCCACGACAGGCACCCAGTGAGGTAGGTGGGGCTGAGAGAACTCTTTCCAGAACTGTCCCTGAGAGGACAGCTCTGAAAGAACTTGTGACTGACCCAAGGTCACACCAGCAGCTGCAAGTGGAGAAGTGGGGAATCCAACCCGGTTCTCCCAGATTAGAGTCCGCGCTCTAAACCAACACCAAACTGGATAGGGTTTCGGGGGGGGGGGTTGTCTCTCTCTGCTCTGGGTCTCCCATTTGTTGCAGAGGGGGTTGGCTCCTGTGGGTGAGGGTTAGGGAATAATTCCCAACCTTTCCGGGCTTTGTCGGAAGCCAACGGCGCCGTTCTGCTTTGATGCTTGCTGAATCACTTTTTGTCGAGAACATAACAGCCTGCCGCATCTCTCATAGTTTATGACTATTGCAACCTTCATCAGTCTCTTATTTAGGCGCAAGAGAGTCTACAGCATTGGAATAGGTCTCCGTAGCTGTGGACTTTTCTATTTGTAGATCTATAATGTCCTTTAGGTTTTTGTATTCTAGTGAATATGTATTAGATACGCTAGGGTCTCTATTGTATTTAAATCAATATATGATTTATATATTTATATATCAAGTGGTTAAGTGGTTAAGTCGCTGAACTGCAGGCTGTGGAAGGTCGGTAGTTCAGAAGTTCGAGACCCGAGTGTGCCGCATGACGGAGTGAGCTCCCGTCTCTAGTTCCAGCTCCTGCCAACCTAGCAGTTCGAAAACAAGAAATTGCAAGTAGATAAATAGGGACCACTTCGGTGGGAAGGTAACAGCGTTCCGTGCGCCTTGGTGTTTAGTCATGCCGGCCACATGACCACGGGAAACGTCTTCGGACAGCGCTGGCTCTTTGGCTTGGAAA
>NW_015166001.1:23295-24781 GCF_001447785.1 Gekko japonicus
GTTGTGCACCCCATGGGACAGCCCCCCCCCACTAACCTGTTCTCAAAGCCCCCCCCCTCCACACACACCCCCAAGCTGTCTCCGGGCCTACGCAGCAATGGAGGCCTCACAGGTGCCTTTCCTCCCTGGCTCCTTCTCGCCTGACTTTGACGGTTCTAAATCAGGTCTTCGTGAGCTCCTAAGAGCAAGGAATCTTCGGAGAGGGAGTGGGGGAGCCACCCCCCTCTTCTTTCAAGGGAATAGAATGTGCAGCTCCACCTGCCAACCGACAGACGGTGTCTCCGGCTGAGCTGCAGTCAGGGGGAGCACCGTGGAAAGGGGAGGTTTTGCAGACGGAGCAGAAGCGAAGAGAGCTTTTCTTTCTCTTTCCTCCCTCCCCGCTCCTCTTCCTGCTAATGGAACAGTTTAATGCACCTTTCAAGGGAGAAGTGCGGCTCCGTGGAACTGATGGGAATGTGGGAGATGGAGCATGGCGCGGCTCCGTGGAACTGATGGGAATGTGGGAGATGGAGCATCACGCGCCATTGTGTGGCTGGGGGGCGAGGGGGGGCGAGACTGCAGAGAGTGGTGAGGCTTCGTGGAGGCTCTGGTGGCGTGGAGAGCCCTCGGGAAAGCCAAGAGGGCGCACTGCGTTTGGTTCCTCCCTTAACAACTCATCAGGCAGGCAGAGGCCCGTCAGTGGATGTTCGATGGAACATTCTGTCTTGGTGCTTGGGGAGGAACAGTAGGAGGGCTTCTGGGGCTCTGCTGGTGGACCTCCTGATGGCCCCTGGGTTTTGGGCCACTGTGGGACACAGAGTGTTGGACTGGATGGGCCATTGGCCTGACCCAACGTGGCTTCTCTTATGTTCTTATGTCTGGGGCAGTGATGGTCTGTCTTCTTGGTGCTTGGGTGGGCACAGTGGTGGAGCCCCTGTTTGGTCTATTGTCCTGATCTAACAGGGCTTCTCTTATGTTCCTATATCTGGAGCAGTGATGCTCTGTATCCTTGGTGCTTGGGGGGCAACAGTGGGAGGGCTTCTGGAGTTTTGGCCCTGCTGGTGGACCTCCTGATGGCCCCTGGGTTTTGGCCACAGTGTGACACGGAGTGTTGGCCTGGGTGGGCCATTGGCCTGATCCAACATGGCTTCTCTCATGTCCTTATGTTCATTTTTCTCCTGGGAACTCACAGGTGTACGGGCTTTTAGGGCAGGGGTCCTTGCTCAGTGGTGGAGCCCCTGCTTGGCATTTTGAGTCTGGGGTCCGGCATCTCCTGTTTGGAAAGGGATCTTGGGAACAGGGCTGGGAAAGGAAGCTCGAGTCCCCGGAGAGCCACTGTCAGCTAGACGAGAGGGCTGTGGGCTAGAGCTGGTGGAAGGTGAAACTGCTTCTTAGAGCTTTGTAGACCCCTGTGCGTTTCGCTGCTAAGCTTCGTCAGGGGGTCTTCTACAGGGTTCTTCAAATTCCACCTTGAGCAGTGAGCCTGCGCCTAAGCTGGCAACTGCTC
>NW_015166001.1:25231-25923 GCF_001447785.1 Gekko japonicus
CCAGAGAGTCCACTGTTAGATTTTGCTATGCACGGATGCAGAACTGAAACCGTTGTTTGAAAAAGAGACATCGAAACGAACGGTAGCTCGGGAAGTT
Source organism: Gekko japonicus (assembly GCF_001447785.1). NCBI lineage: Eukaryota > Metazoa > Chordata > Lepidosauria > Squamata > Gekkonidae > Gekko > Gekko japonicus. The sequence continues at coordinate 25,329 of NW_015166001.1, forward strand.
CATCCTCTGTTCTCCCTGACATCATCACTCATTGTCCGATGGCGTCCTGTTATTGAAAGACCAAGATTAAAACAACATGAAGTTTATTGCTATCAGAGTCTAACTATTGTTTATAATTATTTGTATTGTATGCACTATTGCAGCAATCTTTGTGTATTGTGACATCTTACTGCTGCCGCTTCAATTGTTATATCATCACAGAAAATGTATACATATACATATATCTGAAACAATGTGATAATTGAAACACAGTATTTAAATAAGTAAAATCACAAAATATAAAATCATATAAGTGCCAGTAAACATAGTTGTCAATAAATACTGGTTAATATTAATAAGTGATGGCGGTATACTCCCAGCTTCCAAACGGTCATTTCTACCACCAGGGCTTTTTTTTTGTAGAAAAAGCCCAGCAGGAACTCATTAGCATAATAGGCCACACCCAACAGCAGAAACTCATTAGTATATTAGGCCACACCCCTGACAGCACCGCTTATTAGGACATTAGGCCACACCCCCATGCCTTCCCTTGGCTTGCCTGGGCGCCCCGCAGCTGCAGGGAGCCCGGGCAAGCCAGCCCTTGGACCAGTCAGGG
>NW_015166001.1:26020-31748 GCF_001447785.1 Gekko japonicus
CTCTTCCGGCCTTCCCTCTGTAGCCACGCACGGCCGTGCACGCAGATGTTTTGGCTGTAGTGGGCGTGGCCAACTCTGAAGCCAGCCGGAACTCGGTTCCTGTGTGTTTCTGCCCCCAAAACAGCCCTGTCTACCACAGTCTGGGCTCCCACCCAGTGTTGGCCACTGCAGGCTGGGAAATACCTGGGGGTTTGGGGGTGGGGTTTGGGGAGGGAGAAACCTCAGCAGGGTATAATGTTATAGAGTCCCACTCTCCAAAGCTTCCATTTTCTGTAGGCGAACTGATCTCTGTCACCTGGAGATCAACTGGGGTTTTTGTTTTATTTATTTATGTATTAAAATATTAATATCCTGCCTTTCCCCATGGTTTAAGCTGGGGCTGGGTGGAGAAAACAGTTCGGTGTCGTGGTTAAGTGCCTGGACTCTAATCGGGGAGGACCGGGTGTGATTCCCCACTCCTCCACTTGCACCTGCTGGATGACCTTGGGCAAGCCGTAGTTCTGACAAGAGCTGTCCTTGAAAAAGAGCAGTTTCTGTCAGGGCTCTCTCGGTCCCACCAGCCTCACAGGGTGTCTGTTGTGGGGAGGGGGAGGGAAAGGAGTTTGTAAGCCACTCTGCTTCCACTCTGAGACTCCCTTGGGTAGTGAAGGGCGGGTTATAAATCCAATCTCTTCTTCTCTTCTTACAACAATATTTAAAATGCCCCTAGTTAAAAAAAACCCCAAACCCAAATCCCGCCCACTTTAAAGGCTTGTTGTTGTTGTTCAGTCGCACAGACGAGTCCGACTCTCCGCGACCACATGGACAAGACACGCCAGGCCCTCCTGTCTTCCGCCGTCCTCTGAAGTTTGCTCAATTTCATGTTCGTTGCATCTTTGACACTGTCTAACCATCTCATCCTTTGCCGTCCCCATCTTCTTTGACCTTCAGTCTTTCCCAGCATCAGGGTCTTCTCCAGTGAGTGCTCCTTTCTCATTGGGTGGCCAAAGTATTTGAGCTTCAGCTTCAGGATCTGGCCTTCCAGGGAACAGTCAGGATTGATTTCCTTTAGGATTGACTGATATGATCTCCTTGCAGTCCAAGGGACTCTCAAGAGTCTTCTCCAGCACCATAATTCCAAAGCATCTGTTGTTCCTCGGCCTTCCTTATGGTCCATCTCTCACAGCCATATGTTACTACTGGGAATACCATTGCTTTAAAACCCCCATCGAAAGCCCCGGCCAACAGACAGGCTTTGCAAGGAGGGGCCCTCTCCCCCCCTTCAGGGAAGCTCCTTCCACAGAGCTGGAGCCACGATGGAAAAGGCCCTGCCTGGGGCTCTGGTCGACGCCAGGCAGGCCACCCTAAGTGAAAAGACAGGCAATAGATGGCTGCCAGTGCCAGACAACCGTAGTTGCCACACTGGGACATAACTACTGGCATATGCTTCCCTATTTGTGAGCCGCCCTGAGCCCGCTTGCGGGGAGGGAGGGCTATAAATTTGAATAAATAAATAAATTAATTAATTAATAATAAATTTGTCAGGGATCTGATCACTCAGCGGGCAGCTTGAAGCACCCCCACGCTGTGGGTTTTTGTTTTGCTCACTAACTCGGTGTTTGTGTGTGTGAGAGACGGCTGTGTGTCTCTTCTTCCTGCAAGGGGGAAAAAATTGCATCGACCCGGCCGCAAAGGGATCGGAAATGCAGCAGATTAAAATAGCCTTTGATAACATTGGAGAGGAACTTCCTCTGAAGGGCCTCTGGCTTGTTCGGCTGGGGCTGGGTGGGGGAAAGAGGAGGAGTTTGTCAGCTTGTGCGCCCCGAGCGTCGTTTTGATCTCTGGCTTTGGCCTGGCTTGAAAAGCAACCGGGCAGAAGCCGCTTGGGAGCACAGCCCACAAAATGGTTCTCATCCCCAAGTCGTTCTGGCTTCTTGTCCCTCGTAATGCCGGACTCACAGCCCAACTGCAGACCAACTGGCTCTTGCTCCCGTTTGTCTCCAAGGCGGCTGACACAAGCCCCCTTGTCCCCCGGCCGCTGACGGTGCTGTGTGCGCAGTGTGTGCGCTCCGGCCTCACTGGACACACCAGCTCCGCCACACCATTTATTACTTTAAAAAAAAACACCTTTAAAAATCCAAAAAAATCTCAAAACCAGAGCTATTTTTGGGCAGGAACACACAGGAACGGAGTTCCGGCTGGCTTCCAAGTTGGCCACACCCAGCAGGAACGCATTAGCATAATAGGCCACACCCAACAGCAGGAACTCATTAGGATTGGCTACATTACGGGTGTGTGGCCTAACATGCAAAGGAGTTCCGGCTACAAAAAAAGCCCTGGACTTGGACAACAAACAAGATAAACAGAATAAGAAGCAAAAGGTAGGTGTGGCTGGATGTGAGCACACTTCTGGCAACATGGGGGTGTGGCCTAATATGCCAATGAGCTGTGCTGTCAGGGGTGTGGCCTATTATGCTAATGAGTTCCTGCTGGGCTTTTTCTACAAAAAAAGCCCTGCTCAAAACAATTATTAAAAAAAAGAAAAAAGGCGGCTGACGCAAGAGATTTGAAGGCGTCATCATGAGAGAGTCATTGATTGTGCCCTGCAAGAGCAAAAAGATGAGGCGAGCAGAGCTTGAGCATTTGAATGTTCGAAATGCCCTGCCTGTAGGGTAGGCCAGTATATAATGAGGGCTGCCGTGGCTCAGAGTTTAAGACACTAAGCTGCAGACTGGAAGGCCTGTAGTGCGGCAGTTCGAGACCTGAGTGCCACGTGACGGAGTGATCTCCCGTCTTTGGCTCTGGTTCCTGCCAGCCTAGCAGTTCAAAAGCAAGACATTGCGAGTAGACAAATAGGTACCGCTTCGGTGGGAAGGTAACAACGTTCCGTGCGCCTCGGCATCTTTTCGTGCCGGCCACATGACCTCGGAGAAGTCTCTGGACAGTGCTGGCTCTTCGGCTTGGAAACGGAGATGACCGTTGCACCCCTAGCGTCAGACTCGACTAGGGATGCCAAGTCGAAAATCGTTGGGTATATAATGGTCCCTGTATTTCAGGTGGGGGGAGGCCCAGCAGGCATGGACTTAATTTATGGGGAGGGCAGGGCTTGGAGCATTGCCCCCCCATAACATTCCCCCATAACATTAGAGCAGCATTGTCGTCTCCATCTCTCTGGCCCACACTTTTATTGCAGAGGGAGCTACAGAAGGGAGCGCTGATTGGTTCTGACCGCCTTTTCGACCCCTGCCTCTCCCCCCCCCTGCTTGCTTGGTGGCTCTTCCCCACTGCTTCTAGGCTGGCTGGCTCTGAGGGCATGGAGAAGCCTCATGGCTGAACAGGGATTTGAATTCCGGTCTCTCCTTTCCTTTGGCTCCTTTCCTGTTTGGGAGAAGAGTCTTTTCCTTCTGCCCCGTGCTCTCTTGGCCTCTTTCGAAGGACCGCTCGCATTCTTGCACCCGGCTTTATTTATTCTTCTAAGGTGCTTTTTTTAAAAAAATCCCTCCTTTCGGTTTGGTCAGTTCCACCAGAGGCCATGTGTTATGTACTGGGCCCAACATCGACGGACCCAGCTTGGGTACACAGAACAATAGCGTGCTAGGATCCTGGGAGGAACCTGTCGACCAGGAGTACCTCTGTAAATAACCTATCCCGGGTAGCGGGTGTGTGTGCGTGGGGTGTGGCGTTGGTCGCGGATTTCAGCGGGGCTTCGGTCATGCAAAACTTGTCTTTTCATTTGAGCTGAAATCACGATAAAGCACGAGCTGATCACAACCACGTGTCGAACCCAGTACATTTCACCAGGCGACGATCCAAAGAAACAAACAGTGCAAGTCCAAAAGGTACACACAAAAAAGTGAAATGGGGGCAGAGTTCACCGGCGAACAGCCACAGGCCAGGCAGCAAGAGCAACAGCAGCAGCTAATGAAACCTGTTGAAATCGCAGGCGGCAGCCGCTCTCTGAGCAGCCGTGGCAAGACCAAGGAGCCCCGCAGGGAACGGGCATAGTGTGCTCTGGCTTCGGGGCAGGAAGCATGATACAGCCCCCGGCGCTCAGTGCCGTGGCCAAGGACACATGGAGGAGTCGGCCGCAGGCTGTTTTGCAGCTCGGAAGGGCCAAAAGAGACCAGGAAGGCTGAGGCAGGCTGGCTTGGAAAGCCTTCTGTTGTGGTCAGCGGCCAAGAGCGCGCACCCCCTCCTCCCCCTCTGTGGTGAAGAAGCAGGAAGACTGTGGAGGGCTCTATGCAGTGTGCCCCTCACCCCTGCACGCATTGCCCTGTCTTGAGTGGAGTGCTGCAGGGCTCTCCTGGGCCCCGGTGTTGTTTGATACATCAGATTTGCAGATGATACGAAGCTGGGTGGGATTGCTAATTCTGAAGAAGTCACAGAGTCAGGATTCAAAATGATCTAGATAGGCTGGAACAGTGGGCTGAGACAAATAAAATGAATTTTAATAGAGATAAGTGCAACACTTATGTACAAAAAATCAAAGGCACAGATATAGAATGGGAGGGACTTGGCTTGACAGCAGCTCATGTGAAAGGGATCTAGGTGTTCTGGTTGATCACAACCTAAACATGCAGTGTGATGTGACTGTGAAGAAAGCTAATGCAATCTTAGGGTGCATTAACAGCAGGAAGGCTGAGGCAGGCTGGCTTGGAAAGCCTTCTGTTGTGGTCAGCGGCCAAGAGCGCGCACCCCCTCCTCCCCCTGTGGTGAAGAAGCAGGGAGACTGTGGAGGGCTCTATGGGGTGTGCCCCTCACCCCTGCATGCATTGCCCTGTCTTGAGTGGAGCGCTGCAGGGCCCTCCTGGGCCCCAGTGTTGTTTGTTACTTATCAGATTTGCAGATGACACGAAGCTGGGTGGGACTGCTAATTCTGAAGAAGACAGAGAGTCAGGATTCAAAATTATCTAGATAGGCTGGAACAGTGGGCTGAGACAAATAAAATGAATTTCAATAGAGATAAGTGCAACACTTATGTACAAAAAATCAAAGGCACAGATATAGAATGGGAGGGACTTGGCTTGACAGCAGCTCATGTGAAAGGGATCTAGGTGTTCTGGTTGATCACAACCTAAACATGAGCCTGCAGTGTGATGTGACTGCGAAGAAAGCTAATGCAATCTCAGGGTGCATTAACAGAAGCCTTGTGTCCAGCTCACAGGAGGTGATAGTTCCGCTCTATTCGGCTATGGTCAGGCCTCACCTGGAGTCCTGTGTCCAGTTTTGGGCACCACATTTTAGGAAGGATGTTGACAAGCTCGAGCGTGTCCAGAAGAGGGCAACCAGGATAGTGAGAGGGTTGGAATCCAAGTCTTACGAGGAAAGGCTGAAAGAGTTGGGTATGTTTCGCCTTGGAAAGAGAAGGCTGAGTGGGGACACGATTGCAGTCTACACATACCTGAAGGGCTATCATGTAGAAGATGGAGCGGAACTGTTCTCGCTTGCTCCGGATTGCAAGTCTAGATCTAACCGGTGGAAATTACAAGGGAGTTGTTACCGGCAGGGCCAGCCCCAGCTTTTTTTAACACACTAGGCGAGGATACCTTCTGCCCCCCCCCATACACCCACCAATTTTCAAACATAAATGAGTTTTACAAGAAGAAGAAGAGATTGAATTTATACCCCGCCCTTCACTACCCAAAGGTGTCTCAGAGAGGCTCACAAACTCCTTTCCCTTCCCCTCCCCACAACAGACACCCTGTGAGGTAGGCGGGGCTCAGAGAGCTCTTGACAGAAACTGCTCTTT
>NW_015166001.1:31872-31984 GCF_001447785.1 Gekko japonicus
TTTATTTGACCAACAAACAGAACCAGGGAAGGTGCATCATATAGTTTGGTTCTTAGCCTGAATGGAAAGCTGCATTCAGACATAATAGCAAATCACAGTTTGCTTAAAGCTC
>NW_015166001.1:32103-32277 GCF_001447785.1 Gekko japonicus
GAAATATATAGAGAGGGTGGGCAGTAATTTAACATACATGCAGAGGTCATTTCGTAGAAAAAGAGGTGGAGGAGCTCATTAGCATAACTCATTAGCATAACTCATTTGCATATGCCACACCCCCTGACATCACCGGAAGTGTGTCAGAAGGCAACACCCACTGCTCAGGCTCCA
>NW_015166001.1:33244-36501 GCF_001447785.1 Gekko japonicus
TGCTCCTCTCTGAAGTGGGTGAGCGAGCCAGAGTTCTGTGCCGGGCAGCAAAGGGGCGTGCTGGAGCAGCAGGCACCCAGAAAGTCATGCGGGGGGGGGGGGGGGGGGGGGTTGTGGAAGGGGGGTGTTGGAGCAGAGGGCCCCGAAAAAGTCATGGGGGGGGGGGGGGAGAGGTGGTTGTGGCCAGGGTGCACAGCGCGAGCTTTTGGCGGGGGGCTTTTGGTGGGGGGAGGGGGGCTCAGTCCGGCAGCCCCATGATGGCCCCGCTCTAGGCAAGAGTCTAGTTTGCCTAGTGAGCGAGCCGGCCCTGGTTATTGGCGAAATATCAGGAGAAACTTCCTAACTGTCAGAGTGGTTGATTGCCTCAGGAGGTGGCGGATGCTCCTTTGCTGGACGTTTTCAAGCGGAGGCTGGACGACCATCTTTTGGGGATGTTGTAGGGTTCTCTTTCGGCTGTGCTCCTGCAGAGTGCAGGGGGTTTGACTAGATGATCTGCAAGGTCCCTTCCAACTCTTAACATTCTATGATTCTACGATTCCCAGAAACCAGCCGCTTTGCGCTTGACGTCTTGAGTGGCAAGTAGGCCTCAAAGGCAGGGTTCCCGCCCGCCACCTCAAGCCCTCGTTTGGGGGTGGCCGACAATAGAGTAAACAAAGGATCCGTGCTCTCTGGCGCTCCCACCTCACTCTCCTTTGTGCACTGGAGAGAGGGCGAGGCCTGCAGGGGCGGCCGAGAAGAATAGGGGGGATGAACGCAGCGCGGAGCAGGGCTCCTGAACAGAATGGCTGCCCTCCGAGGAAGGCGGCCAGGGTGTTATTTCTGAGACGGGTTCTGTGCACCCGGAACCCAAATTGTTGACTACGGGAAAAGGAGGACTGGCGCGGAAAGCAGCCTCCGCTGAAATTTCCGGCCTCTTCCGCTGGCCTGAAGAGGCCTCATTAAGTTTCGATGGAAATGGTTGTGTGTTGCGGCCAACGGGAAGCCAGGGGCTTTCTTCCCAGCCAAAGGGGATATTTTGGCATACTTTCTGGAGGACACAGGGGTTTTGTTTTGGGGGAGGGATTTCTGGACCTGGGCCTCCAAGCAGCTGTTGCCCTTCATACCTAGAAGGCAGACTGGAGTTTCCTGAGGGAGCTCTGTGACAGGGCCTGTTGCTCCCAGGGCCGACTCCATGTTATCCGGCCAACTGCTCCGCCATGGGGCCTGGAGAACTCCCAGAATTCCAGCTCCTCTCCAGAGTACAGACAGCAGTTCCCCTGGAGAAAATGGCCACTTCAGAGGGTAGACTCTATGGCATTCTACCCCAGTTTGGTGTAGTGGTGGGGAGCGCGGACTCTAATCTGGGAGAACCAGGTTTGATTCCCCACTCCTCCTCTACATGCAGCTGCTGGTGTGGCCTTGGGTCAGTCACGAGTTCTCTCAGAGCTCTTCTCTCAGGAACAGTCCTCGAAAGAGCTCTCTCAGCCCCACCTACCTCACAGGGGGTGTCTGTTGTGGGGAGGGGAAGGGAAAGGAGATTGTAAGTCGCTCTGAAACTCCTTTGGGTATTGAAGGGAGAGTATAAATCCTCCTCTTCTTCCTCTTCTTCTTCTCTCCCAACCCCACTCCTCAGCCACCTTCTCCCAAATCTCCAGGTATTCCCCAACCCAAAGCTGGCAACCCTCATTATAACCCGCTGAAGCCCCTCCCCAAACCCCACTCTCTCCGGGCTCCAGCCTCAAAATCTCCAGAAATGTCTCCAGTCTGAAGCTGGCACACCGACAGCAGTGTTCCCTCTAAGCTGAGTTAGTGTGAGCCAGCTCGCAGTTTCTTAGCCTCCGGCGCACACAGTTTTGCCTTCGCTCAGGAGGGAGGGCTGCGGAGCAAACGAACTGATGCAGGAGCCCAATCGCTCGCTCACCACTTCAAGGCCAGCAGCTCAGAAAGTAGGATTTTTTGCTCACGAGACTCCACGGCTTAGAGGGAGCATTGACCAACAGCCCAGGCCTCACTTTCTCTACTGCCGTGCTCAGGACTTTGGATTTCATGTTTGGGCCCGTCTTTCCTCCAGGAAGCGTCCATGGCCCTCCCTCGTTTCGTCATCACAAGAGCCCTGTGAGGTAGACTCGGCTGCGAGAGGAGTGGCCTGGCGAGTGACTCACCTGCACTCAGAACCCTGACACCTTCTTGCACGCATCATCATCCCCATCTTCCCGCTCTCGAAATCCGGGCTGGCTGATTTGCATGTTATGCAAATCGCGCACATTAATTGCATCGCCTCCCAGACGGCTTTGTCTCAGCTCCTGGCAACTGCCGAGGGGAAGTGTGTGTGTGTGTGTGTGGGGGGGGAGGATCAATCAGCCTCTCCTTCACCCCCACCCTGACTTCCCGCCTTGTTTAGAAAAAGAGTAGGGTTGTGGAACAATTGGGGCAAGAAACAGCTGCTTGCTGCCCCTTTGGCCTCCTACATCTGCCTCCGCCAGGACCCAAGAATGACCCACGCCCAGATTCTGGCTGGGGTGTGTGTGATCAAGCAACCCTGACCAGCCACAAGCGCCACCAGGGGTTGCTGACCTCCTTGTATCTGTGTGTGTGTGTGGGGTGTCTAGTGAACCACCCTGGCTCAGTTTGGTGGGTCGTGGTTAGGAGTGTGGGCTCCAATCTGGGAGAACCGGGTTTGATTCCCCGCTCCTCCACATGCAGCTGCTGGTGTGACCTTGGGTCAGTCACAAGTTCTCTCGGAGCTGTTCTCTCAAGGGCAGTTCTCGAGAGAGCTCTCTCAGCCCCACCGACCTCACAGCCCGTGCAGTGTTCCCTCTAAGCTGAGTTAGTGTGAGCTAGCTCACAGTTTTTTAGCCTCCAGCTCACAGATTTTTGTCTTTGCTCCGGAAGGATGGCTCCAGGGCAAACTACAATCTATGCAGCGGCCAAATCGCCCGCTCACAACTTTAATGCCCGGAGCTCACAAAGTAGACTTTTTGCTCACAAGACTCCACAGCTAAGAGGGAGCATTGCTCACGGGGGTGTCTGTTGTCGGTATGGGAAAGGGGAGTTTCCCAACCTAGAGCTTCCAGTTCTACCAGGCAATGCTCCCTCGAAGCTGTGGAGTCCTGTGAGCAAAAAGTCTACTTTGGGAGCTACGGGCATTCAAGTGGTGAGCGAGCCATTTGGCTGCTGCATAAATCCGTTTGCTCTGCAGCCCTCCTTCATAAGAACATAAGAACATAAGAGACGCCAATGTTGGATCAGGCCAAAGGCCCATCCAGTCCAACACTCTG
>NW_015166001.1:36573-48581 GCF_001447785.1 Gekko japonicus
CGGCTGCTGCATAAATCCGTTTGCTCTGGCGCCCTCCTTCCTGAGCTGAGACAAAAAAAAATGTGTGAGCCGGAGGCTAAAAAAACTGAGCTAGCTCACATTAACTCAGCTTAGAGGGAACACCGGATATTATCTTCTCTGTGGGAGGGGCACAGGTGGGTGGGCTGAGAGAGGCCTGCTCAGGGAATGACCCCCTTTTTTTGGCAGAGGGGAAAGGGCGCAGGGAACTACTGTTGACGACGCTTCAGGGGATTGAAGCGAAAAAGTTTTCACAGAGTGACTGGAAAAGATTTTCCCAAATGGATCTAGAGTCTCTGCTGCCTTCCGGCTTTGATGCATGGGAGTGGGACGCGTTCCTGTTTCTTCTCCTTCCTGGCCCCCTTTAGGGTTGCCATCCTCCAGGTGGGGCCTGGGGATCTCCCGCTTTTACAGCTGACAAAGATCAGCTCCCCTGGAGAAAATGGCTGCTTTGAAGGGTGGACTCTATGGCACTGTAATATGCTGAGGCCCCTCCCCGCCCTAAACCCCGCCCTCTCCTGGCTCCAGCCCCAAAGTCTCCAGGTTTTTTCCAACCCAGACCTGGCAACCCTAGCCCCCTTGCAGCCTCCACCAGAAGAGCCAGACTTGTGCTCGAAGCCGCAAAAGCCGGCAGCCGCAGAGCCCGCGAAGTTAAGGCGGGTGCCATAAACCAGAGGCCGGCTCAGGCTGTGGTCTGGGGCTGCAGGGCCGAGCCCTGCTGGAAACCTCTTGCTGCCTTTCAGGTGGGATCCTGGACTGAGAGCGAGGAAACCTTCCCTTCCAGAGCATCACAGTTATGACAAGTCGCCTCATTTCCACTGCGTGACCCGAGCGCCTGACCCTTGAGAAATGAAACAGAGGCCAAAGACTCTTTGCCTCAGGAGCTTAGCATTTATATCTTGTTTCGTCGGGGTGGGTGGGTTAAGGGGGCTTCAGAACAGGGGTGGGCTTTCTTGGTGTTGGAGCTGCGGTGGCTCAGGTGGTTAAGACGCTGAACTGCAGGCTGTGGAAGGTCGGTAGTTCAGCAGTTCGAGACCCGGGTGCCGCATGACGGAGTGAGCTCCCGTCTCTAGTTCCGGCTCCTGCCAACCTAGCAGTTCGAAAGCAAGAAATTGCAAGCAGATAAATAGGTACCGCTTTGGTAGGAAGGTAACAGCGTTCCGTGTGCCTTGGTGTTTAGTCATGCCGGCCACATGACCACGGAAACGTCTTCGGACAGCGCTGGCTCTTCGGCTTTGAAACGGAGATGAGCACCGCAACCCTAGAGTCGGATTCGACTGGCTTTCGAGCAAGGGAACCTTTACCTTTTTTCTTCTTAGGGTTGCCAGCCTCCAGGTGGGGGCTGGAAATCCCCCAGAGTTACAACCGATTTCCCGACTACATAAATCTCTTAATTTTTTAATGATTTAAGACATATATTCCACTTTTCCTGGAGATCAAGGGGCTTTGGAAGGGGGACCGCATGGCCTTATATCCTACCAAGAGCCAGTTTGGTGTAGTGGTTAGGAACGCGGGCTCTAATCTGGGAGAACCGGGTTTGATTCCCCACTCCTCCACATGTACCCAGCTGGGTGTCCTTGGGTCAGTCACGAGTTCTCTCGGAGCTGTTCTCTCAAGGACAGTCCTCAAAAGAGCTCTCTCAGCTCCACCTACCTCACAGGGGGTCTGTTGCGGGAGGGGAAGGGAAAGGAGCCGCTCTGAGACTCCTTTGGGTAGTGAAGGGTGGGGTATAAATCCAATCTCTTCTTCTTCTTACCATGGAAATGTTTTATTTATATTGTAAACCTGCTGGTGTGACCTTGGGCCAGTCACAAGTTGTCTCAGAGCTGTTCTCTCAAGGGCAGTCCTCGAAACTGCTCTCTCAGCCCCACCGACCTCACAGGGTCTCTGTTGTGGGGAGGGGAAGGGAAAGGAAAGGAGTTCTTTTAATTTTTAATTCTTCTTTTAATTTTGCATTTTTAATTTTAATGTTAATTTTTAATTCTTCTTTTAATTTTGGAGAGGGAGAGCGAGTGGTCTCACTTAAAAGCACACTGACAATTGGGGATAGAGGCAGGTTCCACATGCAGCCAGCTAGATGACCTTGAGTCAGTCACAGTTCTCTCAGAGCTCTATCAGCCCTACCTACCTCAGAGGGTGTCAGTTGTGAGGAGGAGGGGAAGGGAGAGGAGGCTGTAAGCCACTCCCAATCTCCTTTGAGTAGTGAAGGATGGAGTATAAAACCTCTGAGGATGCCAGGCACAGCTGCCGGCGAAACGTCAGGTCCTACAGTGCCAAGACCACGGCCATGCAACCCAGAAAATCTACAACAACTAATGAACTCCGGCTGTGAAAGCCTTCGAATACATATAAAACAGGCAACTGGGGGAGCAGAGAGCCAGTTTGGTGTAGTGGTTAAGTGTGCGGACTCTAATCTGGGAGAACCGGGTTTGATTCCCCACTCCTCCACTTGCACCTGCTGATGTGACCTTGGGTCCGTCACAAGCTCTGGCACAGCTGTCCTTGAGAAAGAGCAGTTTGTGTCAGAGCTCTCTCAGCCCCACCCACCTCCCAGGGTGTCTGTTGTGGGGAGGGGAAGGGAAAGGCGTTTGTAAGCCGCTCTGAGACTCCAAGTGAAGGGCGGGGTATAAATCCAATCTCCTCCTCCTCTTCTTCTGTCAATCATCGAGGTGTTCTCTCAAGAGCAGTCCTTGAAAGAGCTCTCTCAGCCCCACCCACCTCACAGGGTGTCTGTTGTGAGGAGGGGAAGGGAAAGGAGTTTGTAAGCTGCTCTGAGACTCCAAGTGAAGGGTGGGGCATAAATCCAATCTCCTCTTCTTCTCTTCAGACGGCCCAGTAAGCACGCAACTGGGGAGAGCCAGTCTGGGAACCGCCCCAGTTGAGGAGCCCTGACCAGGGAACTGAGAAGAGGCCCCTTTGTCACTTGACCCCTGCTGAGTCGGTAGCTGCAACACTGGTCGTTGGCTACGGACACAGGGGGCGCTAGGGTTGCTACCGCTGGCCTGTGCAATGCCTGGAGGTTTGGGGGGGGTGGACCCTGGGGGGAACAGAGTTGGGGCAGGGGAAGGCCTCCAATGAGGTACAATGCCATTGAGTCCACCGCCCACAAAAGCATCCATTTCCTCCAGGGGAATGGGGCTCTGTCGCCTGGAGACCAGTTGCTAACCTGGGAGGCCTCCAGCCACCCCCTGGGGTCTGGCAACCCTGGCGCTGAAGCGCAGCTGGGGAAGGAGCCACAGCGACCTCCCTGCAGAGCAGTCTGATTCAAGGCTGCGAGCCGCGTAGGCCGGAAGAGGAGGAGCTGCAGACCGCTCGCCTCGGGCCTCTCTTGGCCGGCAGAATTCGGATCCCCGCCCTTCTTAATTCACTGCCTGGCTTTTCTTCCTGGGAAGAAGAGAGGCTTGCCGGCCGGCTGGGGAGGGGGGGGGAGCAGCAGAGAGCAGGATTCCATTCCCGAAGCGGCGGATGGAGTCTCTCAGGCTGACAGGCCTGCATTAGGGAAGCCGGGGCCCTGCCAAAGCCATTCTCAGAGTCCGTCTGGGCTGTGGGTGGGGGAAACGGGCCAAGAAGGCTCTTTGCTGCGTGGCGTGTAAATACGAAATGGCTCCCGTTCGTTCTTCGGTGCCTGCCTCCGGGGCAGAGACTGGCTAGGAAGCAGCAACCCCCAAACCCCCAGGACTGGCGGATCTGCCCCTTTCTCCACCTGGACAGGGAGGGGCCCGCCTTGAAAGGCTGTTTTCCTTCCTTTCCTACCATTTGGAAGTCTCTCCCCCTCCCCAACTGAGCCTTCCCAAACAATATTTCTGGCCATTCAGGTAAAGTCTCTGTGGGCTGAGAGTTCCCTAGATGGAAAGCGCTTTGTCACTGGTTGTCTCCGCATGCCCATCACAGTCAGAACTGCTAGATAAGGGTCCCTGACACCAATCATACCTGTCTACCCCTTTTCTGGCACCCGCCAAGAGTTTCTGTGAAGTGGGTGGGGCCAGGCAGGGCCTTTGCCCAGCAAGGATTCTGATTGGCTGCTGGAGATTTGATGGGCTGAGCAGATTTTTTTAAAATTGCCTTGACAGCAGCTGCTCCCGCGACACATGGATCTGCTCTTTGTGACTGAAGGGAAGCCGTGGCGGCCATTTTGCGGCTGGCTCCGCCTCCTGCAGCGGACGCTTTGCGGCAGCCGTTTTGTTGCTCCGCCCACCGTGCCGTGTCAGAATTCCGAGTGTGCCCGCAGGCTCAAAATGGTTGAGGACCCCTAAGCATCAGGCCTTGTTTTTGGTGTGTTTTTGTTGGGTGTTACAAGTTAAAACACTTCTTCAGTATTTACTGGGTTAATGATGTTTGTTAAGTCACATGTTTGTTTGTATCCAATCTGTTTAGAGAGTTAGAAAGCCCGGCAACTTCAGATCTAGTTTGTTGTTCTGATTGGAGACCAAAGTGCCAAGTATTAGCATTTTACGGTTCTTTCTTCTGAGCAAGAAGAAGAAGTTAGTCTTCGGCTCCCTACTGCCATTTTCAGTCTAGCTGTAAGGATGTAGGCATATTAGCTCTTTGTTATTTTACATCCTGTGTACCTTTTCCCCATGCTAGGTTGTAGTAAATTTTTATTATTTTAAACACACCATGGACTCTGCCTCTTTAATACTCTGCTGATTTACTTTAAAATTAAGAATACCCAACAGTTTTTGCGAGACATCTTTGCTCAGAGTTAACTGGGCCGGTCTTTGCAAAACCTGAGCAGGAAGATGGAGCGGGGCAGAGGTCCTGCAGCCCTGCCGGGAGACCTCCTCCTGCATCTTTGGATCAATCCAGACTCCCCTCGGCCTGGTCTCCAGCTTGGACACGGGAGATCGTAACAAGCGTTCTGGGCCATTGTAGGGCTGGGAAAAGGCCCGGCCGCCGAACCACCTGGTCATTCAGTTGCGGTCGGGAGGCTACCTGGTGTGTTTTCCACTTTTCTCAGCCCGGACTGAAAGCACCGGACAGAAACACCAGCGGGTTCTGTGACGTCCCCACTGCAAGCTGAAGGAGCAGCCCATTTTGGCGCTGCCTTCTTCGGCAATGTCAGCAGCTGCAGAGAAAAGGCTTGAGAGCGACAGACAGCCCATGCGCAGTGCGCGTGGGCCCTCCCCCATTTGCAGAAAGAAGCACATTTGGCTTTGTTTCGTGCCTGGCCGGAGAGCGGAGTCTTGCAGCGCTTGGCTTTGAGTGTGGAAGTCTGTCCTGCAGCTTCTCAAGGGCTGCCTGCTGAGTCAGGGAATGTCGGAGGCGACACAGTGGAATCCAGCAACCCCAGAGAGCCCCCTGGGCCCCAATCCCAGATGCTGGGGGTTGGGGGGGGGGACCATGGTATCAACACCCCGAGCAGCTCCTGTGGGTTTAGTGGTGTGGCTTTTTGTCGTAGTTTTAAATAGAAACGCAGTCTGCTTGAGGAAGTTCACGTCTCAGTGCAGCATCTTGTTTCCCGGGAGACCGGGCACCCTCCGGTTCTGCAAAGAGCACCAGGGCCAGGCTTTGGGCCAGCCGTGGACTCAGCAGCTTCCCTGAGCTCCCTGCGAGGCGGGCCCGTTTCCTCTGCCGTGCGGGCTGCAGTGCGGTGCTCCTCATCTGTCAAGCTGGCTTCCCTCCTCTGGGAGTGAAATTGGCACTGAAAAGCCATCTGGCAAAGAGGCCCTGGGCTGTTGGGTTGGAGAGTGCCGCCTCCAGGGAGAGAACACTGGGGGGGGGGTTGGGATTCACCGCCCTGAAGCCCCCCTTTGGGTCTCTGGCCCCTTGCTTCTGGGCCCTTCGGGTTCCAGGCAGTGAAGGGCGCTCAGCTGGGCCCTCAACAGGAAAGGGAGGGAAGGTTTTGGGGCACTTGGCAAGAGCTCATCACCTGGACACACACACCCCGGTGACCTAAAGGGGAAGTGTTTGCCATAGGTGTGTCTGTAGGGGGGTTGGATTCTCTTTTCCACTCTGCAGTTGTTAGGATCATGGAATCACACAGAGTTGGAAAGGTCCCTAGAGGCCATCTAGTCCAACCCCCCTGCTCAACACAGGATCAGCCTAGAGCATCCCTGACAAGTGTTTGTGCGGCTGCTGCTTTAAGATGGCCAGGGAGGGGGAGCTTACCACCACCGCAGGCAGCCGATTCCACTGTGGCACAACTCTGACTGTCAAAAAGTTTCTCTTAAGATCCAGCCGGTAGCTTCCCGCCCTTTTTTTGTTGTTGTTCAGTCGCACAGTCGAGTCCGACTCTTTGCGACCCCATGGACCAGATCATGCCAGGCCTTCCTGTCTTTCGCCATCCTCTGAAGTTTGCTCAATTTCATGTTCATTGCATCTATGACACTGTCCAACTATCTCATCCTTTGCCGTCCCCGTCTTCTTTGACCTTCAGTCTTTCCCAGCATCAGGGTCTTCTCCAGGGAGTGCCCCCTTCTCATTTGGTGGCCAAAGTATTTGAGCTTCAGTTTCATTATCTGGCCTTTCAGGGAACAGTCAGGGTTGATTTCTTTTAGGATTGACTCATTTGATCTTCTTGCAGTTCAAGAGACTCTCAAGAGTCTTCTCCAGCACCATAGTTCAAAAGAATCTATTCTTCGGCGCTCGGCCTTCCTTATAGTCCAACTCTCGCAGCCATACATGACTACTGGGAATACCATTGCTTTGACCATGCGGACTTTTGTTGGCAGGAACAGCTCCCTGCCCTCCTCTGAGTGACAGCCCTTCAGATACTCAAAGAGAGCAATCCTGTCCCCCCCCCCCAACCTCCTCTTCTCCACACTGAATGTTCCCAAGTCCCTCCGCTTTTCCTTGCAGGGCTTGGTCTCCAGGCCCCCGATCATCCTCATCCTCGTCGCCCTCCTCTGCACCCGCTCCACTCTGTCCACAACCTTTTGGAAGGGAGGCCTCCAGAACTGCGCACAGTACTCCAGGAGCGGCCTGACCAATGCAGTGTAAGGCGTGGATGTTATTGATGCCCCACAAATGCCCATGCGGACGGGCTTTGGGTGGCCGCTTATTTGCATGGCTGAAGGGAGGAGGAGGAGGTGGTGGTAAGATGGGGGTGAATCTGTCTGCCCGCTTAGACTTGAATCCTGCCCCTGCCCCTCCTGATTCCAGACTAGCCCCAGGCCCGTAGGGTGGTCTGAGTGGAAGGGCGCAGCCTGGCCTTCCCTTCATGGGCCCCACCAAGCGGGCCCCTCTGAGGTCTTTGTGCCTTGCAGCCACATGTGCTAGCCCCAGGCGAGAGTTAGAACAAAGAGCAATACACTTTCTAAACCTCCACCCCTGGGACATCTTCTGATCTATTGATTACTCAATGCGAGAATCCCAAATGGTAACAAATTATGCATTTTTAACACCTTGCTCAGACGGGAACAACGTGCCTGGTCTGCCACTGGGCCTCTCGCTAAATAGCTAGGCTATCAGCATGGATAAACAGAGCGTGTAAATTCTTCCATGACTTCAGGGAGAGAGCTTGCAAACTCTAACCCTTGCCAGGTCTGGCTCTGGAAATTCCTGGAGGTTTTGGAGCTGGCGTCTGGGGAGGGCAGGGTCGGGGGAGGGAAGGGAAGGGAGCTCAGTGGGGTAGGATCCCGTTGGATCCACCCCCCAAAGTGGCCATGAGGGACTGATCTTTGTCATCTGGAGATCGGTTGGAATTCTGGGAGATCACCAGGCCCCGCCTGGAGGTTGGCAGCTGTGCTTCGCAGGCCCTCTCAGGTTCAAGGGCCCGCTTGCAGAGACAAAGCTGTCTGTGATGAAGCCGTGTGACGGCATCTGCTGACAGTTGCTCCGTGAGAAAAGAAGAAGAGATTGGATTTATACCCTGCCCTTCACTACCCGAAGGAGTCTCAGAGCAGCTCACAAACTCCTTTCCTTTCCCTTCCCTTCCCCTCCCCACAACAGACACCCTGTGAGGTTGGTGGGGCTGAGGGAGCACTTTCGAGGACTGCCCTTGAGAGAACAGCTCTGAGACAACTTGTGGCTGGCCCAAGGTCACACCAGCAGGTTTACAATATAAATAAAACATTTCCATGGTAAGAAGAAGAGGAGATTGGATTTATACCCCACCCTTCACTACCCAAAGGAGTCTCAGAGCGGCTTACAGTCTCCTTCCCCTTCCCCTCCCCACAACAGACACCCTGCAAGGTCGGTGGGGATGAGAGAGCTCTTTCGAGGCCTGCCCTTGAGAGAACAGCTTTGAAAGAACTTGTGACTGACCTGAGGTCACCCCAGCAGCTGCACGTGGAGGAGGGGAATCAAACCCGGTTCTCCCAGATTAGAGGCCGGGCTCCTAACCATTACACCAGACTGGCTCTCAACACCAAACTCTCCTCTCGTGCCCCCTCTCCTCTCTGCCACGCCCGCCTGTTTGCTCCCCCCACCCCCAGCGTGAGGCTGTAAGTTCCTTGGGGGCAGGGTATAGGAGTGGTGGGCTGGCGCCATGGCAGAAATGGAAACGCTCTTCCCTTTCGCCAGGTGCTGACTATTCCAGCGCTGGCGTCCTGTTTTCAAAGCCAGGGCCGGGGCTCCAGGGCTCAGCTGTGTGACCGAGTCAGTGCGCTGGCCACTGGCCTCTTTTGTGCGCGCACTGATCTTCTGTTTGATGCCATTGGCGTGCCGGTTCTCATGTTAGGCAGCTGCCTCATAGTTGGCCGCTTGTGAAATCACACCCGAGTCAAGTGGCACCACGGAACGGAACCCGCGACTCAAACTTGCCGTGCCAAAGTGCTGACCCGCGGAATGACGGGGTGTTTCCCCAGGCCTCAGCCGCCCCCTAGTTTAAACACTCACGCTGGGCGTTTTGCATGCAGAGAATGTGGTTCCGGGCTCTGCGTGGCTGGCTTTCGGTTTCTTAAGAATCTTTCCTGGGATGGAAAACCAGAGATGCAAAACGCCCAGTCGCTGCCCAAGGTCTCAAGGTGACGCTTGAGAGGGAAGCGACTCCCTTGCAGGGCGGCTTGATGGAGGAACAGCATGGCTTTGTGCCCTGTCTTTGAGGGAGTCCCGTTGCGGAGAAGAGTGGCAAAGTTCCCGCGGCTTTGGTGGGCATGTAAAAGAAAGAATTCTGGCGGCAGAGGGGACGCCTGCTGAGCCAGTGGGAGAGAAGATGGGTTTTGACCTCTTGGCCAACTCTGAAGCTCCTCCAAGACCCCAGGGCTGAGGGGTGGGCTTTGACTTGGGTTGCCAGCAGTGTTCCCCCTAAGCTGAGTTAGTGTGAGCTAGCTCACATTTTTAGCCTCCGGCTCACACTTTTTTTTGTCTTAGCTCAGGAAGGAAAAAGAAGAAGAGGAAGAAGAGATTGGGTTTATACCCCGCCCTTCACTACCCAAAGGTGTCTCAGAGCAGCTGACAGACTCCTTTCCCTTCCCCTCCCCACAACAGACACCCTGTGAGGTGGGTGGGGCTGAGAGAGCTCTGACACAAACTGCTCTTTTTCAAGGACACCTTGTGACTGACCCAAGGTCACATCAGCAGGTGCAAGCGGAGGAGTGGGAAATCAAACCCGGTTCTCCCAGATTAGAGTCCGCACACTTAACCACTACACCAAACTGGCTTTATACCCCACCCTTCGCTCGGGAGTCTCAGAGCGGCTTACAAACTCCCCTTCCCCTCCCCAGAACAGACACCCTGTGAGGTCGGTGGGGCTGAGAGAGCTCTGAGATAACTGCTCTTTCATGAATGGCTCTGACTGAGCTACGGCTTGCCCAAGGTCATCCAGCAGCTGCGAGTGGAGGAGTGGGGAATCAAACCCGGTTCTCCCAGATTAGAGTCCGTGCACTTAACCACTACACCAAACTGGCTCCAGAGCAAAGGAATGCATGCAGTAGCCAAATCGCTCGCTCATACCTTTAATGCCAGTAGCTCGCAAAGTAGAATTTTTGCTCACCAGACTCCACAGCTTAGAGGGAGCATCGGTTGCCAGCCTCCAGGCGGTAGAACAAAAACTGAGGGTCACAGTGTTAGGAAGGTATGGAAAAATATACGACACTGCGTAGATCTATTTTGTGCTTTTTATTTTTATTTTTTTAAATTTTTCTATACTATTATATAAATATTGGTGTCAAGTATTACCAAACATAGGTTCACCCAAACAATACATCCAAGTGCAAGTTTACACTCTGTTTAAACATTCAAAGAGCACATTGTCAGTTTCACAAGCACTAGTCCCACAGGACTCTAGTAATTTACCTGTATCGAATACAATCTTTTTCAAGGACAGTGATATGCATACAAGACATAAGGTGCAATTATAAAATAGATAAATCCTATCAGGATCTATTTAAAGCTATGATTTTAGCTGCCCATGCGGTTATGGCGCTTGGCTGGAAAGATGCTACAAAATGGACTATAGACAGATGGAATGGTTATTTATATGAATGGGTACAGTCGGACATATTAACGATATTAAAACAGGAAAAGCTAATGAGGATAAGAATTTGGAAGTCAAGAAGAGATGGTTTGAGTATATAAGGCCAAATAAAATAAATAAAATCCTTATTTATATTATAATTATGAAAAGATCTCACTTACCCCTTGCGGCAAAAATAATGACATCTAGGAGGCAGCCGCAGATTTGGGGTTTTGCTCAGTCTATTCCTTTCGCGCCAAGCCTCGTAATCAGGAGCACCTGTATCAAAAACAAGGACGATAAAACACATGGGCACGGACGGAGCCAGAGGCTAACACTAGGGGTGTCATGTGGGGCGTGGTTCTTCTGGCCATGCGTGAGGAAGCTCGGTAGCCCCTGGAATGCTGGGGAATCTATCCCCGACGACGGCCATTGTCTTCCCCCCCAATTCCCTGTTGCAGAAAACTCCCATGATGCCACTGAGGAATGGCCATGCGTTTGAGGAAACCTGCCAGCCTCCCTGTTGCCAAGAGGAATTTTCAGCCACATCGCTGCTAGCTTGGGGGCATCACGAAGAGTGTCGTGGCCTTTGACAGGCATGGAATTAGAGTGGAGTTGGCTGCAGTCTTCCTGGGAAGTGTTGGGAGGCCAAGCGAATGTGCCGCTCTCTAAGAAGCGTCTCGTCCTCAGTGTCGGGAGCTCGGAAATGGATAGGGATGTGCAAACGCCTCTTCTCCCACATCTGGAACATTTCTTGCTTGTGCTGTATTTGCCATGCAGATCCAGATGTTTGCAATGCAGGAAGGGTTTGGCTCAGCTGTGCACCGTGTTCCCCGTGCAAAAGCACAGCTGCCTCTGTGAGCTGGATAATGCAGGCTCAGAAATCTGCTTATCTGGACATCATGAACAAACATGAAACTGCCTCCTACTGAATCAGACCCTCTTGGTCCGTCACTCAGACTGGCAGCAGCTCTCCAGGGTCTCAGGCTGAGGTCTTTCATACCATCAGCTACTTGGTACTTCTTTTATCTGGAGACGCCGGGGATTGAACCTGAGACCTTCTGCATGCTGAGCAGAAGCTCCTCCCCTGAACCCCCCCCCCCCATCATCGTCATATCCTCTCCCAACTTTTATTTTTCTTCCAGACCTGACTACGTGTATATAGATACAGATATATTCTCAGACCTCTTTTGGGCACTGCTCCACAATTGCAAATGTGTGATTTTTGCACCCGCAGTAGAAAAATCACAGCATTTCTCGATCCAGGAGGGACCACGTGTCCTTCCATTTCTCCATTACGCAGCGATGGAAGTTTACGCTTCATTTCAATCCCCTCTCCTCCCCCCTCTCTCATGCACATATACGCAGAAAACAAAAAGTTAAGATGCCTTTGGAGAAACATTTGCAGGCAGTAAAAGAGAGAGAGAAAGACACCTGGAAGGCCTTCAGTTTAATCTGCTAACGCCTGCTGTGGCTAATCATAAAAACCTTGAAAGGATGACGGGGCAGTGGGCAAGCAAGAGCTCGAAGGCTCCACGGGACCGACTGATGGTTATTGCTACTGCAGTGCGTTTCGTTTGCCAAGCGGGAGGCCATCTTTCCTCGTGTTTCGCGGCAGCTACATCAGGAGCAGGAGCTGCGGTGGCTCAAGTGG
>NW_015166002.1:0-2037 GCF_001447785.1 Gekko japonicus
AGTTACTGGTAAGCAACCTGTTTTTTCATATGTCCAGGCTGCAGGCAGATCATAAAGGTAAGCAGGGCTTCTGCTACTGCTGCTTCTTCTGCTGCTTCTTCTGCTTCTTTTTCTTCAAAAAGAGATGTCGGAACTCTTAAGAGGGAAATGAAGTTTTCAACCTGTATACTGAAAACTCAAGAACTTCTAAACATTTTAAAAATAATTTTGTTGAAGAGGTTCTGGAACTCCATTCTGGTGCATTCCCCCAGAAAAAAAGACCTGAAGGTAAGAGACAGGTGTGGTCCCTGTTTATAACAGTAAAAGAACAGAACTGAAATGTCATCTCTTTTCTTAACTTACCTACGCCATCCCACCTAAACATACATTCCCAGGAGACATGACAGGAAAATGAACGTTCTGTTTCGGAAATGAACCTGCCCTGCGCATCCCTTGCCCTGCCCCCCCCCTTCAGCTTCAAGAAACTCTGTCCATTTCCCTTAGTGTGTTTGGGGTCTGTGAAAGAATCGTCTCACCCTATAGCATGGAGATGGATGAGGACCTGTTTGCATGAGCTTAAAGTCTTTTCACAAGCAATGCTCTCTACCCTTTGCAGCTTGACTCATTGGGGCATTCCCTGTTGTTGGCTTAGGGAATGACACAAAGACGGCATTATGCGCCTAGTCAAAACAGTGAAAGAGTTTCTGGATCTCGTCCAGCAGAGTTTGAACTTTTGCTTACAAAACCTCCAAAGCTTCTGTTTATGGTGTTGTGTGCACTAGACAATTGGCACTGCCCTCATATGCATATTGTGTGTGCTTGCTAAGTGTGGCTTCATTGATGAACTGAGATTGAATCCAAGGAGACTTTCTTCTTGGACTGCTGCTTAATACCTAATTATTGGTTGGATCCCTTTGTGCTGTTGCAGGAGTGTTCTATCCGTCTGCTTAAGAACGGCATTCCCAGCATCAACTGCTGAGTCATCAGAGGTCTTAGACATCCCCCCACCCTTGACATGTACCTTTTACCCTCATGGGTGCTACTGCAACAAATGGTTTTTCCCACAGTGGTTGTGGTTGTGTGTAAAGGTTGGCAGTTAACACTGGCTGCAGGGGCCAGAATAAACTGAAAAGCACAGTTTTCTGCACTAGCTGTACTTCGTCTGCCAGTCATACATAGCAGACTATAATTTGTTCAGAAACCCCAGTTAGGTCACTGCTTGGTTCCTGCCCACCCCCCTCACAGTAGGCTCCTCAGATGCATCCCAAGCTCCCTTGTGTTGCCAGGCTGCTGGCAAAGGCTCACACAGGCAGCTCACTATTGGTCAGCTGCCATAAGTGGAAGGGAAATGCGTGAAGCTGAGGACAAACCAAGCTGCCTTTTATTTGAGAGGGTGCAGAAGAGAGCGACGAGGATGATCAGGGGTCTGGAGACCGAAGGCTAAGGGTCTTGGGAATGTTTAGTTTGAAGAAGAGATTGAGGGGGGACATGATTGCTCTCTAAGTATTTGAAAGGCTGTCATTTGGGCTTCCGGTCTGGTCTCCGTGAATGGCGGTCACAACTCTGGGAGCTCCCAGAGGTGATTCGCCCACGCGCAGCTAAGGGGGGGAATCCGCGCCAGCGGAGACCCTAAGGAGCCTCAGGAAGGGGTTCCGATCCGGGGTGCTCAGGGGATGTGCCTCTTTCCCGGCCTCAAAGGTCGGAAATTGAGGCTCGCACCATGCCCCAATGTCCCTTGCCATGGCAGTGTCCTGTACGGGGACTAGCAGAGCCGCCGGACGTCACTGAGTGATGAAGCGAGGAGGTGAAAACATAAAGAAAGGGACAAACGGCTAACTGTAAGTTGGAGATCGAATTACAAGCTACCGGCGAAAGCACATTCCATCCCCCAGGAAAGCCAGAGGGAGGAGGGAGGATCCCCCCCCCACTCGAGAAAGAGACTTTTTTGAAAGCAGAAAGGGGGGGCGAAGGGAAGTTTGGAAAAAGTAAATTACCTTTTGGGAGAGGGCTGAAAACGGAGTAGGGAGTGATCCCTCTGCTGCGCAACATGAACTTTAA
>NW_015166002.1:2083-2215 GCF_001447785.1 Gekko japonicus
GCGGGGCCGAAAAAGTTCTTGGAGAGGCAGACAAAGAAGACGGGAGGAACTTCTGGTCTTAGCCCTGCCCCTGTAGGGGCTGCTGTCAATCAGCAAGAAGGGGAGATGCTCCGCCCTCTGCTAGATGAACTG
>NW_015166002.1:2548-2664 GCF_001447785.1 Gekko japonicus
GAAGAATAACCTGCCAGCAGAAGTGGTTGTGAAATTTACCAATTTACTTATTTACTCAGAGATCAAATCTTAAAAGCAGCGTCATCAACACCTTTGAAAATTGGAGACCAGACGAT
>NW_015166002.1:3698-5686 GCF_001447785.1 Gekko japonicus
AGACTTCTCGGTGGTCTTCTGGAGTCGACGGACCATTCATCGCACCAACCGCGGCGTGACTCCGGCTCCATCCCTCAGGCTCCACTGCGCCTGCGCCGCTGGGTCTTTGTGCTTCCTGGCTCCGCCTCTGCCGCTGGTCCACCGCTCGATGTTACTTTTTCTTTACTTCTTTACTTCCACTCGCCACCTCGCCTGCTGCCGCCATTACACACCGCTCCACTGCCGCCGCTCGCCGAATCGCTGCTGCTAGGGTCCCACCTTACCTCCCAATGGAGGAGGGTGCTCCCTGCCTTCTAAGGCAGGTACCCACTCATCTACTCGCAAGTTGTTAAGGCTTTCGAACCGCTGGGTGGGCGGGAGCTGGTCTGTATGGCCCCTTCCAACTCCATGGTTCTATGATTCTATATGGACAAGGGCCATTTTCGGGACAAGAGCCATAGCTCTGAAGATTTTAGATTCTTAGTATTAGAAATTGTTACCACTAACAGGTTTAATCAAATTGATGTTCATAAGTGATTGCTACAACGTGAAGCCTTTTGGATTTATTGGCTCAAAACGTACCATCCTTATGGGTTTAATCTTTCTATGGAGCTTTCGTGGGTTTTGTAGACACATTTTTTGGTAGACATATGGTTTCTTGCCCTTACAGATTGCCTATTGACATGCTGGTTTAATTTTTTGAGTAAGACTTTACAGAATGTATACAGATAGACACACTATCTGCCTTTAAGATGTTACTAGGATGGATAATATAAGATCTCTTAGTAGAAGTAATACATTGAGGCTGCGTTTATATCTACTCAGGAAGGTGGGGTAGGGCTGGGAGTTTCCCAGGCTGTGACATGCTAATGGAGAAGCTTTCCTGAGGAGGTTCTTTTGCATATGGATTGGCTGTTGTATTTTTCTGGTGGGTCTGAAGACTGTTTGTAGGTTGTGTTTGGGAAAACCTATGAAAAAACACAACCTACAAACTGTATTCAGACCCACCAGAAAAATACAACAGATGCTAGGATCAGCAAAAGACAGAAGAGAGCCCCTCACTTCTGCAGGAGTATACTGCATACCCTGCAGTTGTGGACAGGTTTACATCAGGACCACACAACATAACATCCAGACAAGAATAAAAGAATGCGAAAGACACTGCAGACTTGGCCAACCTGAAAAATCAGCAGTGGCTGAACATAGCCTAACTCAAACAGGACACAGTATCTTATTCCAAGACACTGAAATGCTGGACAACACATCCAGTTACCATATCAGATTACACAGGAAAGCCATTGAAATTCATAAACATAAACACAATTTCAACAGGAAGGAAAAGAGTTGCCGGGCGGGCAGAGTCTGAGACCGGAAGAGGGAGCAGATGTCCTCAAACTCCTGGCGGATATGCTTAAGCCGGTGATGGAACAACTCGATGGTATTAACCAGCAATTGACTGTGATGAATAAAAACTTTGCGGCACAGCAGCTTCAGCTGAACGAGACGGGGAAAAAAGTGGAGCAGGCAAACAAGAAAACTAAAGAGATTGACACCACAAGTAAGAAGTTGAAGAAAAGGATGGGAGAGGTGGAAATGAAGCAGAATTGCCAAGAGAACCGAATCTTGCAGCTTCAGATGGAAAAAGCTAACATGATTCTCAGGTTTCAGGGGCTTTCTGAAACAGATCAGGAAGACTTGAAGAAGGTGCTCAGTGAGATTATCGCTCCAGTAGTAGGCTTAACAGCAGATGAACTGGTAAACGAAATGGAGACAGCCTACAGGGCTTACTCCAATTATATTTAAAAAAATAGCCTACCTGGAGAAATAGTGGTCAAGTTTTCAAGAAGACAAAACAGCGATGCCATTTTAAAAGCAACATCAGCAACTCCACTGAAAATGGGAAATGTAACCATTAAAACTTTAAAGGATATTCCATTTGAAATTAGACAAAAGAGAAAAAATTACAAGGAATTAATTTCTTTTCTTCAAACTAATGGAATATCGTACAG
>NW_015166002.1:6063-15543 GCF_001447785.1 Gekko japonicus
GTCTGTGTTATACCTCTGAGGATGCCAGTCACAGCTGCTGGCGAAACGTCAGGTACTACAATGCCAGGACTACGGCCATACAGTCCGGAAAAGCTACAACAACTAATGAAATCTTGCTGTGAAAGCCTCTGACAACAAATCTTTTTAAACTAGAGATGTTGGGGGTTGAACCTGTATGCTCAGCAGATGCTCTACCACTGAGCTATAGCCCTTCCTCAGATCACAGGTGAGTCTGTGCTGGGTCCTCTAGGCCTGAGGGCCCTGCTGGCTCAAGGGGAGGTATCAGGGTTGGCTGAGGGTCACTTCAGGAAGGCCCTGAGACCTCGGTCTCACAGGAAGGGGCTGCTAAGGCATGGTCGTGGATGGGTTATCTTCCTCCAAAGAGGACTCATCCTCTCGTTGTACACTGAGGCAGTCCGTGACACCCCTTCATGAAGAAACAAAGTGAAACAAGGAAGTAGCAGCAGCTGCAATGTCTTTTGTTGTTGTTGTTCTCAGACCTAATACTAGCTGTGGCTGCACCGAACAGTGCCTGGCAGAGGGCTGGGCTGCTGGGTCCCCGCTTGCCACTGGTGGGGGATGGGGAGTAGCGTTGCCTGATTCAGACTGGGAAACTCCTGGAGATTAGGGGATGGGCCCTGGGGGGAGGACAGGGACCTCAGTGGGGTATGGTGCCATAGAGCCCACCCTCCAAAGCATCTGTTTTCTCCAGGGGAGCTGATCTCTGTCATCTGGAGAAGCGCTGTAATTCCAGGGGGATCCCTGGAGGCTGGTATCCCTACAAGAGGACGCACCCCGGGTTGCTGCATTAGCTGTTCACTGGCGGCTTCTACAGTCACCGAACCTGTATGCTCAGCAGATGCTCTACCACTGAGCTATAGCCCTTCCTCAGATCACAGGTGAGTCTGTGCTGGGTCCTCTAGGCCTGAGGGCCCTGCTGGCTCAAGGGGAGATATCAGGGCTGGCTGAGGGTCACTTCAGGAAGGCCCTGAGACCTCGGTCTCACAGGAAGGGGCTGCTAAGGCAGGACTCATGGTCGTGGATGGGTTATCTTCCTCCAAAGAGGACTCATCCTCTCGTTGTACACTGAGGCAGTCCATGACACCCCTTCATGAAGATACAAAGTGAAACAAGGAAGTAGTAGCAGCTGCAATGTTTTTTTTTGTTATTGTTGTTGTTCTCAGACCTAATACTAACTGTGGCTGCATCAAACAGTGCCTGGCAGAGGGCTGGGCTGCTGGGTCCCCGCTTGCCACTGGTGGGGGATGGGGAGTAGCGTTGCCTGATTCAGACTGGGAAACTCCCGGAGATTAGGGGATGGGCCCTGGGGGGAGGACAGGGACCTCAGTGGGGTATGGTGCCATAGAGCCCACCCTCCAAACATCTGTTTTCTCCAGGGGAGCTGATCTCTGTCATCTGGAGAAGCGCTGTAATTCCAGGGGGATCCCAAGGTCCCACCTGGAGGCTGGTATCCCTACAAGAGGACGCACCCCAGGTTGCTGCATTAGCTGTTCACTGGAGGCTTCTACAGTCACCTGGGATCTTCTTGCAGTGCTGAGGTTTGTTTGCAAGCTCCTGAGAGAACCGGCCATATGTTTCCTTCTCTTTACTCCCCATGCACCATTAAACAGTTTCTGTGTCCGGGGCAGTAAGATACTTGGAATGGTGGTCCTACTTCAGTCGCTGCTCGGTAGAAAGGTTTTTCGTGTTTTGTGAACACATTTAGGCTCTCTGCCAAAGGAGCTTGTGAAAAACAGCCACTACAAAGAGCACTCTGGCTCAGTAGCTTAAATACGTGGGTGGCAGGGAACTGGAAGGCAGCATGGAGTCCATTAATTTGCCAGCCTCAACTTCCCTCCAATGCTATGAGCTACATGTGTGTTCTCTTATTTGGGGGTGGGTGGGGAACACCCTGATATTTTGAAGTTACTTTGATGACTTTGCTTTGTCACAAATCCTAGGCTTAATAACTCCTTCTAAAACTGCAGGCCACTTGTCCCATAAACTTATTCCCTCTATTTAAATTTGGAAAGTATGGCAAATATTGTAGGATTGTCAGATGGGAGAAGCAAGATTGGAAACTACTCTGATGGCCTCCTGCTGCTCGTTAAAAATCTCCAAAATGCCATTCAGTGATCTGCTCATAAAAGGTTACCCTAACTTTTTGCCCCAGCCCACCCTTATATTTTAGATAGATAACGACCTGCACATTTTACAGAGAGCAGCTCAACTAGAAAACAAACTAGAAAACAAACTAGAGAGCAGCTCAACTAGAAAACAAATGACCTCTTCATGATGAAGAATGCTTTGACAATTAAAATATCATAGTGGATGGTTCTGTTTCTGGTTTGGGGCAGCTTGCTACTTGGCTAAGAGACAGGATTCACCCTGGGGAGGAATGGAGGGTCATGGAGGAAGAAATTTAGGACCAATGCTGTGACAGTGACTATGAAAGGGTGGAAGAGGATGGCTTTAGCTAAAAGACCTCGGAGACTTGGGCTGCAAGCTTTGATGGGACAGATGCAGTAACCTCCGCTGAAGGGGTTTAAACCCCAAAGGTTTTTTCAACTTCTTATATTTTTGTGCAAACCTAGAAGTTACCTTAGAAGCTGCGGTGGCTCAAGTGGTTAAGACGCTGAACTGCAGGCTGTGGAAGGTCAGTAGTTCAGCCGTTCGAGACCCGGGTGTGCCGCATGATGGAGTGAGCTCCCGTCTCTAGTTCCAGCTCCTGCCAACCTAGCAGTTCAAAAGCAAGAAATTGCAAGTAGATAAATAGGTACCACTTTGGTGAGAAGGTAACAGCGTTCCGTGCGCCTTGGTGTTTAGTCATGCCGGCCACATGACCACGGAAACGTCTTCGGACAGCGCTGGCTCTTTGGCTTTGAAACGAAGATGAGCACCGACACCCTAGAGTCGGATTCGACTGGCTTTCGAGCAAGGGAACCTTTACCTTTACTTTAGAAGTTACCCTAGGTTTGATGAAAAATACATGCTTAGCCCTGGGTGCTCCCCACCACCACATTTGATCTGCACGGTGGGACCACCCATTACTATTAAAAATGTGGGTTGTGATTGCTTTAGCTTTGTTGTAGAAATCAAAGGCTGCATTTCAATGTTCTCATTCTTATGACAAAAACAGGATTGGGGATAGAAGAGAGACCACAATGTTTGTACAGTGTCAGCTTTTATAACTAAAAAAAAAGGTGAAAGATGTAGCTGTTTGCGATAGGCCCACCATGCTTCCTCTGTAGAAACCACAGAACTATCGTTTGAAGTCAGACGTAGAGTGCTTTTAATGTCGGCCGAAACAGAGGAGGACGAAATAAATGTGTTGGATGGGTTTGTTTGCAATATGAGGCTCTGGAACAGATCCGTTCCAATCTGGTTTCAGGCCTGGTTATGGGACTGAAACAGCCTTGGTCCCCCTGGTGGATGACTTGCATGTAGAAACCACTTGACATTGCTGCTTCTGAATCTGCTGCTAATTTCAAGCAACCAGATCAATTTGGAATGAGCCCAAAATCTGGTTGTCTCCTGCTCCAGACCAGTGTTCCCTCTAAACTGAGTTAGTGTGAGTTAGCTCAGTTTTTTAGCCTCTGGCTCACACATTTTTGTCTTAGCTCAGGAAAGATGGCTCCAGAGCAAACTAATTTATGCAGCAGCCAAATCGCTCACTCACAACTTTAATGCCAGTAGCTCACAAAGCAGAATTTTTGCTCACAAGACTCCACCGCTTAGAGGGAGCATTGCTCCAGACCCCCCTACCTCCAGAACCCAAGATGTTCTTCCCCTCCCCATCCCCCCTGGCTGCTAGCAAAAGAGTTACCTTCTTGCGCTAAAATTCATTTTGAAAGTGGCCTCAATTTGCTCATTTCCCTTGCTCTGTTTGGCTATTTGGACATGTTTTAATATTTTTGTTGCCTACAATTACCTTTCAAGACCACCGCCAGCAGGCTATTCTAAGGGCTGGAGGAAAGGACCCTTTTACATTGTTATCACCTCTGTCTTTAAGGAAAACAAGAAAATAAATCTCATTCTTTAGATTACTTCTTAGCTGCCTCTCTAGCAAACAACCTAAAAAAAAGCAACCAATCAGCCATTTAAAATAACCAGTTAGCATCACATCTCTCTCTCTCTCTCTCTCTCTCTCTCTCTCTCTCTCTCTCTCTCTCCCCCCCTCTCTCTCTTTCTCCCCCCCCCCTCATTGGGATCTGCCTTACATCCTAATGTGAGATGTGGAGGTGGTTGAAGCAACTGGAAACAGTGATCACAGTGGCATCAAATTTAATTTACGTGTATGTGGAAAAGTTCCAGGGAACTCCAACCCAGTCAGTCATATTTGACTTCAAAAAAGGGGACTTCTCTAAAATGAGAAAACTGCTTTAAAAAAAAAGTTGAAAGGAACAGTCTAGAGCAGGGGTGGCCAAACTTGCTTAATGTAAGAGCCACACAGAATAAACGTCAGATGTATGAGAGCCGCAAGATATGAACAAATATTACACACCTTTTTATTGAAAAATATGCAGATTTGCTTGTTATTAACATTGAATGAGACTGCTAAAAACAAAAACAAAAGGGGTTAAAAACAGATATTGATAATGGTATTTATCTGTTCAATGATATTTGTAGGGGGAAGGGCTTTGAGAATGCATTTAAGTTAAAGTTACTTTCTTTCTCTGCTCCCCCCCCCCATCTCAAGCCTATCCAGGGAGGGGAACATTGGCTGGGGAAGGGAAGACCGATTGGGGAGGCATGCCTCCCCTTTGCTTCCCCAGCCGCCCTGCCAGGAGCTGCACAATATGTGTGAAAGAGCCTCATGTGGCTCCCGAGCTACAGTTTGGCCACCTCCTCACTAGAGAATCAAAGCTAATGAAAAGCCTTGGGAGTTACTCAAAACCTCATCACTAGAGGCTCAGTTAGAATGTATACACCAGGTCAGGAAAGGTAGCACAAATTCTATGAGGTCACCAGCATGGCTAGCAAGCAAGTTGAGGGAAACTATTACAATAAAAAAGGCTTCCTTCAGAAATGGGAAGGCTTACTTAAACAAGGCAAACAAAAACCAACACAGACTTGCACAAAGGAAATGCAAGCAAACAAATAGGGACTACTTATGGACTGGACATTAGCTAAAAAAACAGGAAGCAGGGAGTAGGAATAAATGGTCAGTTCTTGCAATGGAGGGATGTGAGCAGCGGGATCCCTCAGGGATCTGTATTGGGGCCGGTGCTTTTCAACTTGTTCATAAATGACCTGGACTTCGGGGTGAGTAGTGAGCTGGCCAGGTTTTCAGATGACACCAAATTATTTAGCGTGGTTAATTGCAAAGAGCTCCAAAAGCATCTATTCAGACTGGGGGAACAGGCATTAAAATGGCAAATGAGATTCAGTGTGAGCAAGTGTAAAGTGATGCATATTGGGGCAAAAAAAAAAATATCCCCGTTTCCCATATACGCTGATGGGATCTGAGCTGGCAGTAACAGATCCAGCAAGGGACCTTGGGGTGGTAGAGGACAGCTCGATGGAAATGCCAGTTCAGTGTGTGGCTACTGTGAAAAAGGAAACTTCCAGGCTGGTCATAATTAGAACAGGAGCAGAGAATCAAGCTGGCGCTGTTATGCTGCCCTTATAAAAATCCGTGGTGAGACCACATATGGAATATTGTGTACAGTTCTGGATATTATAGAGCTTGAAAAGTGCAGGAAAGAGAAACCAAAACGATCAGGGGGCTACAGCATCCGCCCAGTGAGGATCAGTAAAATCACTTAGGGTTGTTTTGCCTAGGAAAAAAGGCAACTAAGGAGAGTGTTGTGTACTGAGCCTAATCTCGTCAGCCCCAGTTTGGGGACACAGAACAATGGACTGCTAGGATCCTGGGATGGACCTATCACCCAGGAGTGCCTCTGTAAATAGCCTATTGTTGGGAGTGGGGGGGTGATGGGTGTGCCGTTTTATGGGCTTATAAGCAGGGCCCTGGCCCTGCTAGAATTGTCCTTAGTTCCGAGCTAAAATCACAATAAACTATGAGCTGATCACTAACGCGAGTCGAACCTAGGCTATTTCAGAGAGACATAGTAGAGGTTTATAGAGGTTTATAAAATGATGCGTGGCCTGAAGACAGTAGACAGCAAGAAGCTTTTCTTCCTCCTCTAATACTAGAGCCCAGGGTCATCCACTGAAGCTGAAAGACAGGAGATTCAGGGCAGACAAATGGAAGTATTTCTTCATACAGTGTGTAGTTAATTTGTGGAACTTGCTACCACAGGATGTGGTCATGGCCACCAACTTGGAAGGCTTTAAACAGGAGTGGACAAATTCATGGAGGACTGGGTTATCAATGGCTACACTTGTGATGGATATCTACTTCCTCCAGTCCCAGAGGAGGTATTCTGGGAAGCACAGACAAGAGGATGCTATTGCAGTTATCCTTCTTGTGGGCTTCCTAGAGGCAGCTGGTTGGCTGCTGTGTGAACAGAATGCTAGACTAGACAGGCCTTTGGTCTGATCCAACATGGCTCTTTTTATATTCTTATCCCTATTGACAGGTAGGAAAGGGAGCAGAGAAATGCTTTATACCCAGCCCTTCATTGCCCCTCCCAGACAGGTGATCTGTGCAGGGTTCATATCCCCTCACACCCCTTTTGAAGTGACATTAGATCTCCATCTTATTCCTTATATGTGAATGGCCAAGGATGTACATAGACAAACCTGCTTTTCTCCATCATGTCTAGCTTGAGCCTCAGATTTATGCCAGTCTGGTTATTAGAGCCAACTAGTAAATTGAACACATTGCCCCAATCGGTGATCAGCAATAGAACCTATCTGCAGTTTAGGGACAAGAGGTAATGGTTATGAAGGTTTAAATCCCACTGTTAAGTGTGCCTCCCAAACCAATAATTGGTGCTTTTTCTTGTCTGCAGAATCCCAGCTGCTGGATCAAGCTAAATGTTCTGCTCGTAGTAGCTCTTTGCACACAGACTGCCTTGTCTGGCTAGGGATGTTTGTGTGGAAACATCCCAATTAGATAGAGGTGAAGGTTTTAGAAGAATAACCGGAAAAGAAACTCCATCAAATCATGGAGTAAGAGCCAAGGAATGGGGCTATTTAGTCAGTATCCTTTATGTAATATGAACTTGATGGTATATGCCAAGATCCCCCCAAATAAGCATCAGCTGTAAAAGGCTTTCAAGTTCCCTTTTCACATTAAGCTGTGACTCAGTTTTTTAAAAATTCTTACATGTATTTGTATAGTGGTGTGCTTAACTAACTCCCTTTAACAGGGACCATGACTCAGTGGTAGAGAATCCTCTTGGCATGCAGGAGGTCCCAGGTTCAGTCCATCGCATCTCTAGTTATAAAGGTAGTAGGTGATGAGAAAGACATGAGCCGGATACTCTGGAGACCTGCTGCCAGTCTGAGTAGACAGTACTGACCTTGATGGACCAATGGGCTAATTCTGTATAAGGCCACTTCATGTGTTCATGTGACCTGCCTATATCAGAATTATCGATGTTTAGAAACTACTCATCTGTATGGACAATGGATTGAGAAGAGAAGTGCTTAGCAGAGAAGTGGTTAGATGAATGGATGAAGACTTGGGACAATTCCTGCTTTATAATACTTATAGAAACTCTGGTCCATATTTCAAATGTGTGTAGCTTGTCAGCGGGAAAGAAAGAAAAAATCTTATAGCACCTATCTGTAGAGGGGCCTGTTTACTGCCACTGTGGTGTGGAATTTTGCTGCCTTACTGTATCAAGACAACAGGACATTTACAAATATGGTGTATGAGAAATCCAGGAGTAAGTGCCGGAGGAAGCTAGCACATCCTTGGTTTGCTTACTAAGCCTATTTTTGAGGGAAGGAAACATCTTTATTTTCTCCCCTCCCCCCATTCATGGCCCCTACTTGTGTGTGTGTATGTGTGATTTAATAATTATTATATTTCTTTCTCCAAGAAACCTGTGTTCACAGTGACTTATTGCAGTAGTAATGACTCGCAGTGATTTATTGTAGTAGTTAAAAGCCTAAAATTGACAACAGCAGCAATAAAAGCTCAAATCAACAGGAAGTTGATTGGCAAGAAAAAATGTAAGCCTTTACTTGTTGGTGATGTTGGAATTGAAGGACTTTGTCACTGTCTCCTGCCTCAGACTTGAGAGATGGCACCAAAGAAGTTAGACAGATAGAGAGGTCAGGGCACATAGAGCATCCTTTCCTTCCTGCTCTCTGATCCTTTCCTTTGAAGTAGGATGCTACTCTTAGGAGCAATTTCCTCTCTTTCCGCTCTCTCATGCTCTTCTCTCTTGAACACACACACAAACAGGGTGCATGATCTCCATCTTACACCATGGAGACTGGACATGTGTCCAGCATCCAGTATCATCTAGTTAGCTAGAACAGGTAATCTATATCGCTTACCTGCACTCTCCTGAATGTATTTCCTTTACTAAAAGTTGCTTATTAGCTTTAGAACTGACTCCGTGTAACTTTGTAAGTCTGCTGCCACACCTAGTCCCAGCTTTGATTTAGATTAGATAAAAAATTATTGTGTAGCCATTAGCCACTACAATTTTAAAACAGTGTACAAATTAGACAATTTACAGCACTGGAATTTGAGTCAGATTTAAATTATAACAACCTCTAAAAATCTGCACATTCAGTATTTAAATTAGTTAAAACCTTAAATATAGATCTCCATCTCCAGAAACACATACTCAGCCTCAAACATTGCCATTTTACATTTTACAAAGGTCCTAGGCTCTTTGTCTTCCCCGTAAGGTAAGTTGACTTTGACAAGAAAAACCACATAAATACAAAGGGTTTTAAAAGGGGGATTATATTTACTTATTTTAAAAGAATTATGAAGCCAGAATGCCAGCAGGGGGTTGTGGGCTATCCAGTGTTTTGCACAGAGTGTCACATGTATGACTATCTGCCCACTGGACAGAAGTCTTGGGTGTGTGCTTGGTGCAAGGAGCTCTTGGTTCTCAGGGAACATGTTTGCTCCCTTGAGGCCAAGGTGGCTGACTTGGAGAAGCAGAGACAGTTAGTTACGCGCACAGAAAAGACTCTCAGGGACTTGTTAGATATGTCCCACTCCGGATCTGGCAGCCCCGCCGCTGTCAGGGAGCATGAGGGTCAAGGAGAAACAGGGCATCATGCTGAGGATAAGGGGAATGTGCCCTCAGAAGGGACCTCTTCCCCAGCTGGTGAGTGGGTATCCTTTCACGCCAAGGAACCATCCCTGGGCAGGGTGGGAGGGGGGCTCTTGGTAGTTGGTGATTCAATCCTTAGGAAGGTAGACAGCTGGGTGGTGAACCCACGTACTGACCGTATGGTGACTTGCCTGCCTGGTGCGAAGGTAGCGGACATTACACATGTTTTAGATAGGCTGGTAGATAGTGCTGGGGAGGAGCCAGTGGTCGTGGTGCATATCGGCACCAACCATGCGGGGAAATGCAGTCGTGAGGTCCTGGA
>NW_015166002.1:18510-27787 GCF_001447785.1 Gekko japonicus
GGAAAGTGGTACTTTTCTCCCTTTCTCACAATATAAGAACTCGTGTGCACTCAATGAAATCGCTGAGCGGTCGGGTTAGAATGGATAAAAGGAAGTACTTCTTCACCAAAGTGTGATTAACACATGGAATTCACTGCCACAGGAAGTGGTGGCGGCTACAAGCATGGACGGCTTCAAAAGGGAATTAGATAAGCATATGGAGCAGAGGTCCATCAGTGGCTATTAGCCACAAGGTATAGATAGGGACTCTGTCATCTTGGTGCGGGGGGGGGTCAACAGTGGGAAGGCTTGTAATGTCCTGGCCCCACTGGTGGACCTCCTGATGGCACTGGTATTTATGGCCACTGTGTGACACAGGGGGTTGGACTGGATGGGCCTTTGGCCTGATCCAACATTGTCATCTCTTATGTTCTTATGTACATTGCCGTTCATATTGCTCAGTTCCCAGTTTTGCTGCATTAAAACCTTTGAACACTGCTACTTTTCTCATGGTTCGCAGTAACATGTCCAGAGAATCCAATAGGTGAGAAGAAATGAAAGATTTCCCTTAGGAGCTCTCTCTCCATGGGCAGAGCATCCAACAAAATGGGTGCCATCATAGAGAAGGTGGTGTTCTATGTGCTCATCCATTCCCCTTCAGCACAAAGCGGGGGGGGGGAGCAGTGTCAGTTGCCTTAGTAAGTCACAATTCACAATTCACAGACCTTTATTGGAATTATAGCACAAATCCAAATAAAATACACTGGAATCTGTGGTCAGAAAGAACATCTCCTCCTAGAGGGCTGGTAGAGGAATTTTGCTACAGGTTCAATGATTTTGCTCTTATTTGAGGCTAAAAGTAGAAAGGTCTTACGATCCTCGGATCGACCCTCCAAAGGTAGCTGGAAAGGCTTAAAAATACAGCACGAAGATCATCATAAAATTTCTAGTGCAAAATAACATGATTGTTATCTTCAATCTCACTCATCCCACATGGGCAAAGCCTATCTGTATACAGAATTTTCTTAAATCTCCCATATACCACTATAGATGGGAGAACATTAAAACAGGCTAACATAAACGCTCTATGAAGGTGAGTATCACACAAAAAATATAGGTATTCAGGAAGGGAAGGGCCAGATGAAAGCTTCCAGTGCACTGGGGAACAATGTCCAGAAGCCAAACTTTTAAATTCTTATGTCTCGATATCAATAAGTCAAGGGCATTGAAGACATTTAGTCATTATTGTAACACGAACCACCTAGAGATTAATTACCAAAAGACTAAAAACATGTCTAAAGACTAAAGGAAGGCCCATCACAATTATGTGGCCAACATAGGTCAAAAATCGGTACAGGCTATTCTAAGATTCTTCTATAAAAATGGTGGGCAATATATTCCAGCAGCCCTCAAATTATATCAATCCAAAACGGTCTTCCAACTTCTGTTTGGGACAATGTTAGGCCCACCATCTTCATGTTTTGCCCCATTAGAAAGAACTCAATCGAAATTTTAAGAGCAGTATTCCGATTCCCCAGATGTGTATTGAATGCAAGCCTGAGCCTAGATTCTGGTGTGATAGAGGCTAGGGTAAGCCTCGCATCTATTAATCTATGGCTTAAGCTAAACCATACCTCCCAAGACCTTACATCATTACTTCTCCGGGATGGCTTTCGATCAACTTTGTTAAAGGAAGTCTGTCACAAACTGAATATGCTAGGCCTCTCCCCAGAGTTTCTCTTTTAAATGTCTTTAGATCAAGCAAAGGCCCTGGTCAAGCAAAGGATACTGGATACTGAAAGGCAGGGAGACATCAGCGGAGTTTCAAATTTCCTGAGGTCAAAGAACGCTAGATACGTTGTAATTCTGGCAGCCTACTTATCGCTGTTAGAGGTTCTGTCCCACTGCAGGGCTAGATGGAATATACTCCCTTCTGCGGTAGTGGAGAAATGTTATAGGAAGATCCCATTAGCAGAGAGGGTTTGCCCGTGTGGAGCAGGGAAAGTCAAGACAAGTGAGCATATTTTGCTTCACTGCCGTTTCTACCAGGAAATCTGTGCGAAGATTATTGCACCCTTGCTTGGGAGGTTTTCTGCCTGCTCTGAATCTGAAATTATGAGGAAGTTCCTTTCAGACACAAATCCTCAGCTCACACTCCCTTGTGCCAGATTTCTTGCAACATCATGCAGAATTCGTAGGGAATTAACACGGAATGTAGCTGAATCATAAAATGTAGATGTTTTGTTTAGTCTGTTCTGTGATTTTAAGAATGCGTAGGCCATTCAGTAATTTTAAATATTGTGTATTTCCTAAAACTTATTAGATTCACTGATCTTGTGGTGGTCAAGAACCGTAATAATAAATTTGTTTGTTTGATAAGTCAAGGCAAAAGCCTGCTTCTCCGAGAGCAAAACCATGTCATTAATGTTAAGTCCAATTACTGAAATTTTCTCCTCAATATAGGTCAACCAGTCACTTAGTAAGTCACTCTGGGAAAAACCTGGAAGTGACATAGAGTAGTTCTAGGATTCACCAGAAAACTCTATAGTAAAATCCCATGTCACTTAAGGGTTTTCTTTGGAAGTGATGTACAGACACCGCTGGCATCACGTCCCCCTATGTCTTCTCCTCCAACTGTCCTGCAAGTTGCCAACCTCAGCCTGACAACTATAGCTGTTGTGATTTTTTCAGACTGACTTATCCCATCTAGCACCGTTACTGAGGCCTTTTGGGGCCAGTGCAGCTGCTGGGCAGGCCCAAACCAAGCCCAGCCCTTGTGGTAATACTGCAGGGGCTTGGCTGACACCTGGCTGGCTGGCAGTATCATATTTATTTAAAATAGTTCTGTGTTGCCTTTCCACCCAGGGCAGTGAACATTAAAACATTTCAAATATTAAAAAACATTTAGAATACACACACACATATGTATAATATAAATATTGAAAACAACTACATAAAATATGTAAACACACAATCATGGAGGAGAGTTAATAAAAGTTAGTGGGGGAATGCCAAACAAAACAAAGTCAGTCCACTGGTAGACCAGAAGGATAGAGGGAGACCCACAAAACCATTTAATGTCAAGAGACATCAGGGATCAATCAGATCATCAGTTTTTAAGTCTGACAAGGTGACAGCATCCATCTCCTTGTTATTGGTGTGTTTGAGGTAGAGATGTAAACTTTCTGGAAATTTTGAAGCCACCGGGGGGGGGGACAGATTCCCCCCCATACATTATTTATAACATATCTGGAAAGAAACCTTTAATGGCATAGTAATACAACAATAAAAAAATAAAACACAATACCAATAAATATATATACACATACATAAAAAAAGGTCTCTACCAAACAGAACCCATTTAAAATTAATAAAATGGAGGGAAGAAAGTACTTTTAGGTATTACAGTCTCTAACCCTTAACTTCCATACACATGATAGGAACTCAGCGACAGATGCAGTAATTTCAGGAGATTTGTCACCAGCAAAAAACCTAAGTCATTATTAGACATAGATTTTGCAAAAGAAAGAAGGGGACGGATCAAGGAATGACGTGAAGCGTAATGGGAACAGCGGAAAAGAATATGTTGCACAGAATCAGCTACCAGCATTAATTACTTAAACTTTAATTTCCCAAATCCTCCTTTGGACAATCAGAAGAATATCCATTTCACCAGAATTGGCCAAAGAATCCAGATCAATACCAATGGATTTTAGACACTATGAATTAAGACCAATTTGAGGGGTAAGGCTCCGCAGGCAGGACAGCAATAAGACTATTACGAAGGGGGCTAAAATGGAGATGAAGCTAGTACTTAATAACAGTAGACCACACCCTTGATTCAATAAGGTACAAACCCAACTCAGCGCAGAGAGTAGAATAAGTAACTGCATTGGGGAGCCCAAGTATCCTGCACAGAAATAAAGTGTTAATACTTTCAACCTCTTTAGAAAAACCTTGGATTCACACAGGAGTCCAATATAACTGGCGAGAGATGGCTGTAGCCTGAAAAATTAGGAGGGCGGATGGAACAAATTGATTACCTCTTTGATGGAAGGAACATTATAGCTGAAATCCTGTTTCTGGCCAAAACGAGAGAACGCTCCCGATGGGAGGACCCTTTTAAGGTGTACTGAAACAAAATACCAAGGTATCTAAATGTTTTAACCTGTTCGATTTCTCTACCCTCTATTCTCCAACAAAAGCGCTTCCAAGATTTAGAGAAGACCAACATTTTGGTCTTATCAAAATTACAAAAAGAGTGTTCTGTCGACAATAGGTAGCAAACTCTGATAGGAGGCGCATTAGGCCTACCCTGATAAAGGGATCACAGCATCATCCGCATATAGTAAAGTAGGGACTGGAACAGTGTTTATTTTCGGGGGATGACCTTCACTTTTAACTATTGGGGAGGAAAATGTTAAAGAGGGAGGGGGCCAAGACACACCCTTGTTTAACACCTTTGGTCACAGGGATTTTATATGTGAAGGATCCTCTTCCATCAAATCTAACTTGACAGGTATTTTGCAGAATGGAATTTGCATAGTAAGAACAAAAGGTGTTAGTCAATGCCTAATTTGTGCAATTTTCCCCAAAGAACAGACCTATCAACGGAGTCAAAGGCTTTACGAAGATCAATAAAGGCCGTATAGAGCTTCCCGCCTGGGTGGTGGAGATATTTCTCAGTGAGGAAGGCTGAAGTGTTACAATGATCCAGGGTAGAGTGGTTTGCCCTAAATCCAATCTGCTCTCAGCCAAGTAAATTATTCTCAGCCATCCATCCAGACAGTTTTTTAAAAGGTTTTTAGCATAT
The DNA here is from genome assembly GCF_001447785.1 of Gekko japonicus. Taxonomy (NCBI): domain Eukaryota; kingdom Metazoa; phylum Chordata; class Lepidosauria; order Squamata; family Gekkonidae; genus Gekko; species Gekko japonicus. Next base: position 23,303 of record NW_015166002.1, read on the forward strand.
AGCTTCCCTAGGATGGATAGAAGGCTAATAGGTCTGTAATTATTAGTGTTGCAAGGGTCACCTTTTTTAAATAAGGGAACTACTATGGAATTCAGCCAAGAATCCAGTAAAATGCCATACATATCGATCAGTGTGAAAAGATGATTAAGAGAGTGTGACCACCAATCAATACTATTCTTCAAGAGCTCTGCTGGGATGCCATCTACTCTCAGGGCCTTGTTAGGTTTAAGAGAATTAATGAGCTCAGTTACTTCATCATAAGAAACCGGGGGCCAATTAGGCATATCTGATGGCATTAGAATGGCATTAGGAGAAACAGTTGAGGATGAATCATTAAAAAGCTCAGTGTAATAGACGGTCCATTCCTGCACTGGAATTTTACAAATAAATTGGGCTCCAATGGAAACACTGAGGCCAGTTACCAAGGACCAGAAAGCTCTTTTATCATTTCTTTTAACTGCCTTATAGAGTTTTAGCTATTTTCTCATATAGAAGAAGTTCTGCTTTTGGGCTAACAGTTGATGGCATTCCCTCTTTAGTTTATAACAAGGGGCGGGACCCGCAATACTCGTGTGGGGGGGAGCTCTACACTTATGAGGCAGAGGAGGAAGCAGCAGGAGAAGGTAAGTTCCCCCTCATCCCGCCGTTTACCCCATCTCCTCCACCCCCCCTCCACCCCCCCGTCTGATCTCCCCCTCTTGCCTCTCTCCACGCGGGCCTCCCTGCTCTCTTCCCTCCCCCTCCGCAGCAAGCCGCTCGGGCCTCGCTGCTCTCTCCCCCCGGCTCCGAAGCAAGGCACGGTGGCTGCAAGCCGCCCAGGCCTCCCTTCTCTCTCCCCCCCCCGGCTCCAAAGTGAGGCCCGGCAGGGGACGCTCTGTCACTTTTGGGGGGATTTAAGTATCCCCCCAATATTTTTTCGTGTTTTCAGATTTTTGTGCACACCTGGGGACTGCCCCAAGTGTGCACAAAAATCTCCCTCCCCCCCAGGTGCCCCCGATGTGCGGATTTAGGTATCCGCACGCAAGGGGGCACCTTCACTATTAGATATATAGATAAAGGAAGAGGAATCCATTCAAGGGTGCCCTGTTGGAACTGATAAAAAATCTGGTACAAACTCGTTTCTGCAGAGAAACTATCAGCATCAAACCAAACATCAAGTTGGCATTTCTGGGGCTTAGAGTCAATTTCATTTGCAAAGGAGGAAAGATTATCTATGATAGAACTAAAGACTAAAAGGGCCTCTTCCAAAGATTTAGCATTAGCAAGATTATGATTTAGTTGCAATCCAGAACTGCTGAGCATCCACGATTGAATCTGACTCAAGAAGGAAGGGAACACTTTATCTTTTTGTATTGAGGGAGTTCAACTTCCAAGGAACAAGATGAGGACTGTCTATCCGTTGCACAGCTTGTCTGGAGAGACAATGAATAGGTAAATGGTCGCTTTCTGTCCGAGTGCCTATAGAAAACTTAGTGATGGAATTTCTCAATTCTATGGAGGATAATGCATAATCCACCACACTACAGCCCCAAGGGGAGCTAAACGTATAGTTACCAAGTATACCAAACATATAGTTACCATGCTGAGTAGAGCCATTTAAAATGACACGGTTAAAATGGGAACAAAGATCAGCCAAAAAACAGCCTGACTGGTTAACAATAGGGTCTTTAGATTGCCTATTAAATAAAAAGGGGGGAGGGGTATTGGTATTGTCATCCCAATGCAAAACCATGCCTATCTGATCCTTATTAGAGCCAAGTCTTGCATTAAAATCCCCCACTACAAGGGAAGCAGCTTTGGGGTATTTGTTAAAAAACATAATCAAGTACATTTTCAAAGAATCCCATTGAGATTTAGAGGTGTTAAAATTAGAGAAAGGAGGTGTCAGGATCCTGGTTAAATCAGTTAACTCCAGGCACTTCAAAGAAAGTGTAGTTTATTGAGACGTTGATAGATACCATATTGGACACGAGGTTTGTTAGGACTGGAGGTGAAAGTGCAGAGATTGCAGATATATTGTGTTCAAGCAAAGGCACTAAAGATCACCCAATCACCCCACTTTTTCATTCTAAACATTTTGAGCATTAAAACCTTGGCTTAAGTATCTTACTCATTCTAAAAGAGAAAGTATTTCATAGGAATTTTGTTTTAGTGCTGCCCCAAATTTTCCAATTGTTTTCTGATAGAAAAGCTTTCAAGGACTTGAAAGAAAGGGGGTGGGGTCTATCCCCCCCCCTGAGTGTTTCTGATTTCTTTTCCTGGGCCCTCATATCTCTAGTTATAGGATGGAGGACTGTATTAATCTCGAAGCCTATATATGTGTCCTTTTACAATGCCTGTGATCTAAAGTTGCATGGGACTTCACTATGCTAGCTGAGTATAGCTGACCCTACTTTTATGGATCTTTGTCCATACTCGACATCTATGTAACTAGTCACATTTATTATTACGGTCATAGATAAACAATCAATACAATAGGAGGCAGATAAATAACTGATAAAAGAACAGTAAGATTGTGAAATGTAATAACATCTAAGATTATAAATAGGAATCTAAAAATTTTAAAATACAGAAATGATAAAACTAATATTAAGATCAGAAATTAAAATCTAGACCTATCTGTACTTCTTTGTCTCTTTCCTAGTTTGGTATGCCAGCCAACCAAATTTGGCAACCAATCTATGTAACTATGTATTCCAAACAAGGTGGCTGTTTTGATCTGCTGCAGCAAAAGTGATCAGAAGTTTTGTGGCACTTTAAATGCTAACAAAACTATTTCAGGATAAGCTGATCCAGATGCTATGAAAAGATCCTCACTATGAAATCATTTTATGTAGATGGTTTAAATTTTAAAAAGACAACAGAAGGGTCATGGGGTTATTGAAATGCAGGGAGTACAGGGTGAAATGTACGTATGTAAAATCTAAATCCAATCAGGAAAAATACCAAGACTGTTCACTGGTCATACTAAGCACCAGTAATCGGTGAAGTATACTTAGGTTTGTTTCCCCCCCCCCCCCCGTGTCTGCTTTAACAAAGTGCATGAACCACGGCTGACTTATCCATTCCACACAGTAGGCACAGAGTCTAGGGCCCTTGAAAATATTTTAATTTCTTTTAAAATCAGGGAAAATGTTAACTTTTAGGGTGGAAGCAAAGAAGAAAATGTTCTAATTTTTTTCTCACATCAGAAAAAATGAAATGTTTAGGGCGCATGAAAACCTATTAAATTTTGTCTAAAGCAGGAAAAAAATGTTAAAGTTGTCGCAGTCCCCCTTGGCCCTTGGAGTAGTGCCCCCTGTGGCCGTAGTGCCGAGGTACTTGTCACGCCTTGAAGAGACGGGCGGTCCGAGCGAGCGGAGTGTTCAGGGAAAGTGGGGGGAAGAGACGGGCCTCAGACTGGCAGGGGACGGGGTAAAGAGCACCCCGGGCGTCCCTCTGCCTGCACGCTGTGACAGTGCCCCTTATCTTCTCTCTTTCTCCTTCTTTGCCATGTTCTCTCTTTTCCATCCGCCTCAGCGTGCCCTCCTCCCCGGCCCTCTCATTATCCCGCCTTTTATTCCCCTTCCAGCCTTCCTCGGACCGCCCCTCCACCCTCGTGATCCAGGCCCCGCCCCTCTATATCATCAGGGACACCGGCAGGGCATTCCCTGGGCATGCGTCGGAACGCCGGCGGCGGCCCTGGCAGCCTCTGTGCTGCGCCGCTCCCGCCGCTCCACAGCGTTAGATCCATGGGGCTTGCTCCCAGCCCGCCTCTCTCAACGTACCGATCAGTTTCCCGGCATAGGGTCCTCGAGCCTCGGATCCGCCCTCTGGCGCGTCCGGGGCCCATCGTCTTTGGTGGGGCCATGTCTTCACCCTCCCCCGTTGGGTGGCCGGGCCGCTCCGACTCCACGGATCGCTTCCTCGCAGGTAAGGCCCCTTGCTGTGTTCTTCTGCTGGTTGTCTGGACTTCCGGGGTCTGCCGACTTCCCCCCAGCCCGCCTCTCTCAACGTACCGATCAGTTTCCCGGCATAGGGTCCTCGAGCCTCGGATCCGCCCTCTGGCGCGTCCGGGGCCCATCGTCTTTGGTGGGGCCATGTCTTCACCCTCCCCCGTTGGGTGGCCGGGCCGCTCCGACTCCACGGATCGCTTCCTCGCAGGTAAGGCCCCTTGCTGTGTTCTTCTGCTGGTTGTCTGGACTTCCGGGGTCTGCCGATCACCGGCCGCGACCCCCGGAGTGGGACAAAAGTATTTAAAGTTATATCAAAAATAATTTTCAGTATTAATATTATTATGGTGGGAGGGGCCTATGAAGGCAAAAGTGCTTAAAGGTAAAGGTAAAGGTTCCCTTGCTCGAAAGCCAGTCGAATTCGACTCTAGGGTTGCGATGCTCATCTCCGTTTCAAAGCCGAAGAGCCAGCGCTGTCCGAAGACGTTTCCGTGGTCATGTGGCCAGCATGACTAAACACCAAGGCGCACGGAACGCTGTTACCTTCCCACCG
>NW_015166002.1:27801-27997 GCF_001447785.1 Gekko japonicus
ATCTACTTGCAATTTCTTGCTTTCGAACTGCTAGGTTGGCAGGAGCTGGAACTAGAGACAGGAGCTCACCCTGTCTTGCGGCACCCGGGTCTTGAACTGCTGAACTACTGACCTTCCACAGCCTGCAGTTCAGCGTCTTTTTTTTAATTTAAATATTTATATTTTTAAATTGTTTTACACAAATTTTACATATTAT
>NW_015166002.1:28175-28393 GCF_001447785.1 Gekko japonicus
TGATCTCCGTAGTCTTGTCTTTCCATGTGGCCTTACGTTCCAGCTTTTCGATTATGTCGGACTGTATGAGATCAAACAAATAATTATGCCAGATTTCTACTGTCCATTTATTTTTGTTCTTCCAGCCTAGAGCTATTACTGCTTTGCCTGCTAGTATCATGGCTTTAAACAAAGCTTGGTTCTCTTTGCTTATTGCTGGATTACCTACTCGTTAGCAT
>NW_015166002.1:30417-47812 GCF_001447785.1 Gekko japonicus
TCCCGGTGCTTTAGTCCTATATTCCCAGCCACGGGCACAAAGTCCGAATCTTGCTCTGAATGTCTTTTCTTCCTTCTGTCGGTATCCATTCCAGGTAGGTCTTCCACTTCATCGTGATCTCCGTAGTCTTGTCTTTCCATGTGGCCTTACGTTCCAGTTTTTCGATTATGTCGGACTGTATGAGATCAAACAAATAATTATGCCAGATTTCTACTGTCCATTTATTTTTGTTCTTCCAGCCTAGAGCTATTACTGCTTTGCCTGCTAGTATCAGGGCTTTAAACAAAGCTTGGTTCTCTTTGCTTATTGCTGGATTACCTACTATACTCATTAGCATTAAATTAAAGTTAATGTGTAATGATACTTTACATGTCTTATTTATAATTTGTAATATCTTTGTCCAGAATACTCTGACCTCTGGGCACTCCCACCACATATGGGAATACCATCCCTTCGATTGTTTACAATGCCAACATCTAGGGCTCATACCTGGGAACATGTTTGCAATTTGTGCTGGTGTTTTATACCATTTGGTAAGAAATTTATGCTCCATTTCATTAAATTTGATTACTTTAATTTCCTCAGTTCCTTTCATTATTTTTCTTGCCATACTATCTGTTATCTGACCTTCTTTGGCCCAAGTGTTTTGTAAATACAATATTGACTTATCTACATTTGATGTCATTTCCTTGTAAATTTTCCCTGCTAGCCCTTGTTTTGACTTTTGCATCTCTTTGTATAATGTTTCTATTGGTTCCTCTAGCCAACATTTCTCTTTTTCCTTTATCTTTTTAACCTTACTATACAGGCCAGTTATTCTTAACCAATGTTGGTTGCCCACCTCTTCTATTATCTCCTGTATGGGTTTTAGATTGCCTCCTCTAAACATATCTTTCATCCTATAATACCCTTTAGCTTTTAGCCATTCCCACCATTCGTTACCTGTTATATCCTTGTTTATAGATTTTAATGGTGCCCAGCTTGAAGTTTTTCTTAGCCATAACTCCTGCCACTTATTCCACGCTTCTAAGGCTGCATGTCTGGGACCTTTGGTTAGTTTGAGGTCTATTTTTGTGACTTTGCAAAGAGGCCCCCAGCAGCCAATGTAATTATTTATCTCGTTCTCAAATCTAACCCATTTTTGCTCTTCCCCTTCGCCTATTTCTAATAGGGACTTTATTTGGAAGGCTTCATAATAGCTGTTAAGCTCCGGGACTCCCCACCCTAGCTCCCCTTTGGGACTATATATCAATCTCTTTTGGGTTCTGCACTTCTTGCTTCCAAATACCCATTATCTAATTACTCTGTTCCATTGTTCTAGCTTTTTACTGTGTGCTTCTAGTGGTATCGCCTGAAATAAATATATTAATTTGGGTAGCCAGAACATTTTAACACTTCTAATTCTAGTGGAGAGCCCTAGAGTTTTATTTTCCCATTTTCTCATTTCTTTTTCTATTTTCTTCCATATTATATTGTAGTTACTTTCCGCAATTCTATCAATCTTTTTTTGTATTACTATCCCTAAGTATTTAAACCTTTTAGTTCCCATACCGATACTTGTAATTTTGTTTACTTCTTTTTTTTCTTCTTTATTCACATTAAGGTACATGATTTCTGATTTGGACATATTTACCTTTAAACCTGAGAAACGCTCATAATCCTCTAGTATAATTTTAATCTCTTTCATCGCTTCTTGGGGATTTGACATAACCACTATAATGTCATCTGCAAATAAATTAATTTTCATTTCTTCCTTCTTTGCTTTGAAACCATTTATCCTTACACTATTTCTTATCCTCTCAGCTAGCTGTTCTATCGCTATGGTAAATAGAAGTGGTGAAAGTGGGCAGCCCTGTCGTGCAGTTCAGCGTCTTAACCACTTGAGCCACCGCAGCTTAGGGCCCATGAAAGTCATAATGGGGCCCTGGCATGAACCACACCCATTATGGGTGCTAACTTGCACAGCATAACCAGTGAAGAGGCTCTGTATTTTTCCTGATTAGATTTGCATAACTCAGGAGTTACACAATTTGGGTAAAACTGGTCACCATAGAGTTTTTACCCAAATGCTAGATCATCCCCCGCATGACGTGCCCAGTGTGGTGATGTCATTGTGATAGGCACATTGGGAGTGATGGGGCTCTTCAGGGGCAGGGCTCCCACGCTGGCCAGCAGTGGATTGGGGGCCCTGAAAGTGGGGGAAACCCCACCCTAATTGGGGGGAGATGGCAACCCTAGGGATGGCCTATAAAGTCAGGACCTTAGGTTCATTAAGACTGCAATTCTCAGCTAATTTTGTGGGTTGTGAAAGCACAGTTGTTTGGTAAAATTTGGTTTAGGAGATGGTAGCTCATGAGGTGTTCTAATCAAATGTTTTAGAAGGCTAGAAATAGGCTACTAATGTGAAGAGAAGTTTGGAGGGCCAGGATTTGGTCCAGGAAATTATTTTCAGTAAGAGAGGCTAGAAGGGAGAGTCATACAAGAAGAAATCTGCTCAGAAATATGAAAGGAAAATCCCAGCACCGAGGCCCTCAATGAGAATCCAATGGAATCCAATGCTTATTCTTAGCTCCTGTCTACTACTTCTTCAGCTGATAAGGAAGTAACTTGGAGCAAAGGTGACCATCCTTCAAGCCCCACAACCCACCATGGTTACAGTGTGCTTCTCCCAACATGGAAATTAAGTTGTTGCATTGCTTCACCCAACAGTCTAAATCCCCAAAGCTTTACATTTGAATTTTACGGTTACATTTCACTCTATACTTCTTACATTTCATGGCAGCTTGACCCTGCTGTTTGATTGTTTTTGTTTCTTTAAACTTTCAGTATCTGATGAAGCTGGCTTTTGGTCAACAAAAGCTGTGGAAAAGAATATGTTAGCCTTTGAAGTGCCACAAGATTCCATTTTGTTAATGTTTGTGTATGTATGGCTTGTGAGAAATAGAATATATAGTTTAACTAATCCTGTAATGATTAATGATTTGCCTTTGAACTTATTAATCTACTATATAAATTCCTTAAGCAGTTGACAAACTATGTATGCAAGTGTGTGCCCACAAGATTTGTGGGGGGAAATCCCCCCCCCCAACCGCTGGGCCCAGTTCTCAGCTTTTGGGCACTGCTGCTGCTAGGCCCAGTGTGGCTCCTGGATTCCTATGATTACTGATGGAGGCAGGTGCATTCTCATAATGTTCCCAGGAGTTGCAAGTGCAATGCAACATCTATGTGAAATGTCTATTGTGTTTGGTGACCTCTAATTTACTAGGACAAGACAACTATTACACAAAGGATTTTGGGATTAAAATGGTTTTTACTAGGTTTTTATTTAAGATGGCCAGGTAGGGAATTGATTAAGTTTACTGTCCTTTTTTGACAAAATCGATCTTTGACACTGATGGATTTAAAGAGGGAAGAGAACTGCCAAAAACCAGACCTTTGCCCCTTTAGGAACAGTTTTTCAGACATGCCTCTGATCAATATTCGATGGCACACATTCCATGTGACTAAGGATCTATTTTAAATATATGATTACCTTTAAGAGAAAATAAAAAATTGTTTTAACCAAACTATTTTGATCTTTTATTTGCAGACCAGGGATGAGTCTTGAATGACTGACCCTGTGAGATGCTAAGAGAGGGAAGGTTGCTTGTGTCACCTGTTTATAGGTACCAAGCTTGTCCTTCCAAGTGAGGAGGGGGTCGAGGCCTAACACCAAACTAGATGTGACAGTGTCCTTGTGGCTGCCACAAGAATGCTGCCAATTTTAAAATGCTGCGAGAGCCTGATGGGGCTTGCAGCATGGCGGGCTGAGGCACTTTTGTTCCCCCTCATGCCTTATCAAATGGCCACCCCCCTGCTGCTGTTGTGGTAAGAGCACTGTGAACCCAGTTGGCTCGTAGCTAACATGGGGCCCACAGGGCCCGGCCCCCTAGTGTTTCTTCTGGGCCCCCTCCCTCCAGGGCTGCCCCCAAAGTGCTCTTTCATTTCATTTAATTCATTTCATTTAATTAATTCATTTCATTACAGGGCTGGGCACGGCCCCTGAGGCCCCCTCCCAAAAAACTCCCTAGCTACAGGGCTGGAACTCAGTCAGTACTGGTCCCTTGCATAATTTTGAAATGGCTTTCAAATAGAAGCAGCAGCAGCAGCCTTGGGGTGGCCATGTGAATACCATCACATCTAGTTTGGCCCACAGGCAAGAGATGCAGGTCAGGGTTTGCACAATTCTGTCCTTTTCAAACAATGGCAAGGGTACTTGTTGCAGTCACTTGAGTAGTGTAGCTAGATCAACAAAGTTCAAGACATCTTCCCCTGATCTTAAAAGATAGGGAACATTTGGGTCAATCAATTGCCTTTCAACAAATTGATAGGTAGCTGATTAGGGCATGGCCTGGTGTCAGACCCTGGTCCAATTATACTCAACAACTCTCTCTTGACAGTGATAAGTTTATTGAGATATATGCAAGATCCAGAAAGTCTGTGTCAAAACTGAAGACTTTTGGCAGGCAAAAGCTTAATATAGACAATTCAAAGAAAAACTCCTTCCCCTTCCCACAAGCAGACATCACATTCACACCAGCCTAACGTTGCCATCCCAACCAAGTGAAAGATATATGTCTTGGTTATCTTCAGTCCAAGTTGGTACAGAGTGTCTCTGAAGGACACCTTCCCCTGGGAAAGAAAAAGGAAGTTGACTTGGAAAGTTATGTCTTTCTAAAGGCGAAAGGTCACACTCTCTCACTCACTCACGCCACTCCCCCTCCCCTAAGGAATTCCCTGCCCCCAAGCAACAATAGCAACCAAAGAAGCGGAGCAAGGTTTGACACCTGACAACTGGTGGGAGATGAGAGGGTGTGTTGATGACAGCATGACATCACTCCTAGGGAAAACATGGAAGTGACATCATGCCTCCCCGGCAATTTCTAGAGAGTTGTAATGTCATTCTTCCCTGTCAGACTCCTGGCTAGAGTAACTCTCAACAACACTCTTTGGCAGTGATTTGTTTATTGAAGAATACTCATATTCCAGGCTAGATCAGTACCGTGTCAGGGCTGAGGTTCTGGTGGGAAACTCCAAAGATATAGACAGTTCAAACAAGCCCCCCCCCCTTCCATACAACCAATCACACTTCTTAGCCATCCCGTCTAGCAACCATACTTGCTACCCCCCACACCTGAGAATATATGTCTTCTTTATCTAGAAAAGCAAGCTGGCACAGTTTGGCTTAAGGTCGTCCCTAGACAGGGAGGTATCTTGGAACAAATTACGACACCTACGATAGACGGCAGTTCACACACTCAGCCATTCATCCCCCCTCAGGAATTTCCCCCTTACAGTCATGGCAAACTAAAGACAGAGTTTGACACTCCCCCCCCCCCCCCCCCCCCCCAGTAATGTATTGCTTTTGCCGAGGGCAATTTTTTCCCTCTCACTAGCTGTCATAGTGCTAGCAGGCCCTGGCAGGAACTTGGCTGCCCTATGGTTGATTCATCAGCTAAATGAAAAAGAAACCTCAGTGCAGGTGTCTTTTAGATATATTGATAGAAACAAGAGAACTTCAAATTTAAAAACCGAAACTAGCCACTTTTTGTGAAAAGGAAAGACCATCTAAATATTTTCTTTTTATGTTCCTGATGGCTGCAACATACCAGAACCAGAACAGATGGGGAAAGACACGAAAAAGAAATGAGTGAGCATGTGAGAAATAAAGTACTGATTTGGTGCATTTCATACAGAATGTTAATAAGGATTTTAGTGCCTTGTACCAAAATGGATGAGGTTGGCAAGATTATATGGAAATCTAAATTCCATACAGCAACAGAGCCAGCCTTCTAGGAACAGGAATGAGCATGATGCAACAGAGTTGTGCTTTTGATAAGTGTGTTGAAAATCTGTGAGTTCATTGTCAGATTGAGGTCTCTGGAACAAAACAGTTGTGTGTCTGTATATTTCCGCACAAGCATAACAGAAGGCCATTTCTTTTTTAAACTTCTGAAAAACTTTGCCTGTGCAAAGTTGAAGGGACTGTAATGGTGGTCTGACAAAGCATTGCACTGCACAGTGTGAAATGTTTGGATTTTGCCCTTTTGATCTGAGATTTGTCTAAGCAGATGACTAGACTCTTCTTTTTTTAATAAAAAGGTGTAACTTTTGTTGAGCCAGCCATAAAAATTCAGGTCCCAGTTGTGTACACCCAAATCTAAGTTTTCACTAAGAAAGGTAAAAAAAATTCCATCAGCCGGCCAAACTCAATTCTCTTTTAGCCACTGTGAGTGTTAAGCTATTTGAATGACTTTTAAGGGAAGCTGTTCAGAACTGGCGTTGCTCAGAAGACAGTAAAATCCAATTCTTTTAAAAGGGTATTTGGGTATTTACTTCACCTGTGTTTACACAAGCGGACAGACCAAACCAGGGGATGGAGAAGGAAGTTAGATTTGCAAACCTAATCTTAAATGTCATGCAATCAAGAGTGCTCATTCACTTTATGTCCATGAGTGATTTATCCTTCACATCACAGCTGTCTCCCTCTGCCTTCATCTGAACTGAAAACCATAAATGACTTCCATGGCTTTGATGTAGAGGGTTAAAAACTCAAAAGACTTTGATGTTCGTTTGAAGTCGATCTCATAAGGGGACAATGTATTGTGTCCTTTTTTCATCCAGGGGGTGGCATGGAGGACGGGAGTAATTGCAAAATAGTGTGAAGTCTTTCACCAGTGCACAATCATAATGGATGTTTGGTATTCCTAGTCCATTCTGTATTTCGTAGTTATAACCCTGGAGAAATCTTGAGTGTATTAACTTGCTGAGGCTTGCCAAATATTGTATAGGTAGCTCTGCTTTATTTCATCAAGCGAGTAGGTAGCCACAGGGATGTAAATACAAAAGCAAAGTTAATTTTCATACAGCTGAAGCTGCATAAATGGCTAATAGTACCATTTTAATTAAGTCAGAGGGAGATCTTTTGCCCAAGCAAAACATGTAGTGCTATTATAATCCATGTTACTTTAGCTTAAGACACTATTGGACTGCTGTTTTTACATATTTAATGTGAGATCCTGGAACATGAGCAGTGACTCGAGTTGCTCCCTTGTTATCAACTGCAAGGGAACAGCCTGGTCAGGAGCAACAAGGAGAAGGCCTGGAATCTGATTTTGAGACAACTGCTAATTTCTTTTGAGGCACAAACCAAAGAGCATTTAGAGGCAGAAGTCACTGGTAGGGTTGCCAACTTGGAAGATGCCTGGAGTTTTGGGGATGATGCCTGGGGAAGGGAAGCAGCTCAGTGGATATGTGACGCCACTGTGCTGGGTCAGCCGGTCACCACGGATACCATGCACTGGAAACTGAATACGCAGTCCGAAATCAAGTCGAGCAACAGAGCCAAAGGTCAGAAAACTGGGAAATCACAAAGATTGCAGGAGCAAGGAGCAGATGCTAACAGTGAGGATCAGGTCCAAGCATGCATGGTTGTTTCCGCGCTGAGGCAGGTGTGTAGGGGTGTTTAGGACCAGGTCCTCCCTTCCCTGGGAGTCAATCTGCCAAGACTCACAGCCCCTCACATTGCCTTTGCAAGAGTGGCAGTCTGGCACTCTTCCTTCACTCTTGCACATTCAGCTGCTGGCGTGCCCTGCATCTGGGACGCTCAGGAGAACTAGGTGGGGCTCCTGGCCTCGGGGGTGCTGGGTCAGGCTCTGGATCAGTCTCTCCCTCTGGCTGCACCTCCTGTGCAGCTGCTGGGGCCTCTCCTCCCTCAGGTGCTGTTAAGGGTTCCTCTTCTGGGCTGCCTCCAGAGGAGGCTGGGTTGCTCCATGCCTCTTCCACATCGGAGGAGTTGTCAGCCTCAGCAGAGCCAGTATCCATGACAGCTACCCTCTGATGCTGCCATTTTCTTCAGGGGGACTGATTTCTGTAATTTCAGGAGAACCCCTTGCCAGTGTTCCGTCTAAGCTGAGTTAGTGTGAGCTAGCTCACAGTTTTTTAGCCTCCAGCACACATTTTTGTCTTAGCTCAGGAAGGATGGTTTCAGAGCAAACTAATTTATGCAGTAGCCAGATTGCTCGCTCACAGCTTTAATGCCAGCAGCTCACAAAGTAGAATTTTTGTTCACAAAACTCCACAGCTTAGAGGGAACATTGCCCCTTGCCCTGGTTGAAGGCTGGTAAACCTAGATGTGTGATGGGAGTTCTGTGGCTCCCAGAAGCATGCTGGCCCTTTGCTGCTTGTGACTGCATTACACACATTGCTGCATTGGCAGCTTCAGCCCTGTGCCATTTCCATATCCCTGCTGAAGTCCCTCCCTTCCCCAAACCCCGCCTCCTCAGGCTTCACCCACAAATCTCTAGAAATTTCCAAACCCTGAGCTGGCAACCCAACAGACATCTGGTACCAAATCCTTGTGTGCTGCACCAACAAGCACAAGAACTTTGCAACGTGAAGTGAGGCCCTGAGAGAAGCAGCAGGATAGCAAAGCAAGCGAGATCCCTAATGGAATTCCATGGGACTCATAGGGATGTCAGCTTCCAGGTGGGGCCTGGGGGTCCCCTGGGATTATAGCTCATCTCCATACTACAGACTCATCTCCAGACTACAGAGATCAGTTCCCCTGCTGTAGAAAATGGATGCTGTGGAGGGTGGGCTTTAGGGCATTGTACCCCCCTGAGGTTCCTCCCCTCCCCAGGCTCCATCCCCAAATCTCCAGGAGTTTCCCAACCTGAATCTGGCAACCCTACCCCTCCCATCCCCTGCCAGTGGCCATTTGGGACTTGGCAGCCCTATGGGTGAGGAGTATGCTTCTTAGCACAGACGGGTTCAGAGATTTTGAGCCCCATGGAATAAGGCAGAATATAAATGTTTTACGTGGAGAAATTAATAAAATAAAGACAAGCACTCCACAAAAGTGCTCCTGCCTCTCCTCTACCCTGCAGAGACTGCACAGTCTAGCATGCACTATTTTAGAGTGATGAAATAGAAGTGTATGTTTTGGTTATAATGAAACTGGCTTATAAGCAAAATGACAAAGAAGAGGCTTAAAGGCATTTTCAGCTTGTGTCTGAGGGGAGGTCACGGAAAGTTGGAAAGTCCCCCACCCCCCCTTTGGCTACTTCTGGTAGTAGAGTTGTGTGATCTAAGGGAAAACAGCAATAGAAAGGAAAAACAAATAATATTCATAAGGCAATTTACCAATGTTATGTTGTGGTCTTGTCATGATGGAGTCAGATTATTTTTGGTATCATGATGTAATTTATTTTGCTTTAGAAAGCATGAGCATCTGAGGTGTTTCTCTGACTCAAAACAGAGAAAATCTACACTCTTTTTTCAACTGTCACAAATGTGTGTGTATCATTGAGCCTGAGCCCACAGAGAAGACTTTGCATGTATTTCAGTGTGGAGATCTAATTCTTGTGTCCCTGCTGAGTCCTTTTAAGCTGTACTACTTAACTGCATCAAAGTTCTACCACCTGTTGAGAGAAGGTCAAATTGAGGCCTTTTGACTTGTCCTATTGTAGCTGGGCTTATAATAGTATTTTCATAGATAGTAATGAAAACTTATCTTTATTTCAAAGCCTGTATTCTAAGACTACAGTTAGAAGATACATAGACAGACAGACAAAACCCTGACTTGGCTAGCCTGATCTTGTCAGATTTCGGAAGCTAAGCAGGGTTGGCCCTGGTTAGTATTTGGATGGGAGACCTCCAAGAAAACACCAGGGTCATGAAATAGAGGCAGGCAATGGCAAACAAGCTCTGAATGTCTCTTGCCTTGAAAATGTTGGGGGGTCACCCATGCATATGTGCAATCCACATCTGTTACAGAAAGGAGAGAAGAGGTTTACAAGTCTGTAGTTGAATGATTCATTTAAATTGTAAATTGGGTGCCCAACGTGGATTCTTTTTTTTTTTTAAGGAAATGTTCACAATTGTAACAGAATGAAGGATTGTGGTGAGTGCATTGCCATTACGGCTTCTTTCGTGGCTTTGTGCCATAACTGTCTTGTGTGAAAATGGTGTAGCACTGCTAGTGCATGAAGAACCCAAATCATAGTCTTGGGGAGTATAAATATTCCCCAGAATGGAACAGAATGAACAAGCAACGTGAGGGTTTCCTAGACCGGTTTACATGTTACAGTGACCACAAATGTACATGCATGTATGTACATGTGTACACCTGTTTGGCAGAAAGCACTAACCCGTTTACTTGACAAATGAAGCCAGGGGGACCTGAATGTGAGGTTTCAATTATTTATTTATTTATTTCTTCGACTTGCTACCCCGCTCTAACCCCCGAAGGGGTCTCTGAGCGGCTACAGTTATTCATTATCCCTAACCTATGGCCACAATTCTTAGGGGTGGGGACATCCCTACCGGCACCCAGTGGAGGGGGTTTCCTTTTCTCGGGTCGGCTCAGTCGTCTTCAGCTGTGTACACTGTACACAGATTGTAACATATGTCCACCATCACTTGTGAATGGGGCTTCGGCTGAGAAGAGGGGGAGATCCAGTGGGGGAGTCTTGCCCAGAAGCTAAGAATGGGGGCAGCAAAACTAAATAGTTTGGTGTAGTGGTTAAGTGCATGGACTCTAATCTGGGAGAACCAGGTTTGATTCCCCATTCCTCCACACGCAGCTGCTGTTGTGACCTTTGGGTCAGTTATGAGTTCTTTCAGGGCTGTTCTTGAAAGGGCAGTTATCTGAAAACTCCCTCAGCCCCACCTACCTCACAGGGTGTCTGTTGGGGGTAGGGGAAGGGAAAGGGGATTGTAAACCGCTCTGAGACTCCTTTGGGTAGTGAAGGGCGGGGTATAAATCCAATCTCATCCTCCTCCTCCTTTGGTTAGACCAGCTGTTTAGTTCACTGCATTCGACATGCAAGTCTGCCATTCAGAAAGCCATGCAAGGTAGAAGTGTTGAGGAGAGCTTTGGACTGTGTGTGATTTTATCCTTGTCCCAAAATGGCTTTAGTGTCAGGGTTTACATATTTCTTTTTGTGTGTATGTGAGTATTGTGTGTCTGTGTCTGCGTGCACGCTTGTGAGCCTGGAAGTCATAGTGACTTCTGGCGACCTCTAATGGGGCTAGGATGATTCAGAGAGGTGACTTATATTAACTGCTTCTGCATCCCAGCCCTGGTATTCCTTGGATGTTGCCCTTCCAAATACTTGCCAGGGTTGGCCCTGCTTAGCTTCCAAGATCTGAAGTGATTGGACTTTCCTGGGCTATTACACATTTCTGATACTTTGGGCTATGAACAGAAACTGCTTTCAGCTTGGTTGGGGAATGTGGCATATTAATATTTGGATTTTGTGTAAACAAATTCACTTTTTTTGGAGGATTTTGACCTTTGACCTTTAAATTACAGCTTGGCCAAACAGGAGTTTGCAGTCATTATAGCTGAAAAAATTGTAGAGGGGATGGAATGCTGATCATTCTACAAAAGTGCCTGAGGTATTCATGTTTTCTGGGAAATTACAATCCTCTGTGAATGAAACTGCAGCTGAAACCTTGATTTAGCCTCCATAGGGTCACCAAGGAACAAGTTTGGTGTTGTGGTTAAGAGTGCGGACTCTAATCTGGGAGAACTGGGTTTGATTCCCCACTCCTCCACATGCAGCTGCTGGTGTGACTTTGGGTCAGTCGCAAGTTCATTCAGAGCTGGTCTCTCATTAGCAGTTCTCAAAAGAGCTCTCTCAGCCCTACCTACCTCAGAGGTTGTCTGTTGTGGGGAGAGAAAGGGAAGGAGATTCTCATCAGCTCTTCCTATCGAAGGCCGTGGCTTAGGAAGGGAAAGAAGAATACTGCACATCAATGATAGCTATGTAGATGGTGTCATCAGGAAAGGTTTGGATTTTCGGACCATGGCTTACGCTTTCGAGATGAAGCTCTTCTGTCAGGCGATCTTTTGCACCTCATGAGGGTAGGAAAAATGTGTTTGGAAACAGCCTTGCAAACCTAATAAGGAGAGCTTTAAACTAAATCCTGTGAGGGAGCAAGACAAAAATGCAAAGCCAATAACTGGAGATAAGAACTCTAAAGTTTTGCAGGAAGTGGCACGTATGCTAGATAACATTAACTCACATGTAAGTACAGCAACAAAAACCTCAGGGTGCATAAAACATGGATTCTGATGTCTCTACACTAATGCGCAGAGTATGGGAAACAAGCAGGAGGAATTTGAAGTCTTAATACAGGAAAGGGACTATGACCTCGTAGGCATTACTGAAACTTGGTGGGATGACATTCACAATTGGAACATAAGGACTGAGGGGTATAGCTTATTTAAAAGAGACAGACAAATAAGGAAGGGTGGAGGAGTCACGTTATATGTAAAGGAGGTATATACTTGTGAGGAAAACATGAATCTGAGCATGAAAGTCTGGTTGAGAGTTTCTGGGTAAAAATAAAAGGAGTAAGAAATAATACTGATATCATGGTGGGGGTCAGCTATAGACCACCAAGTCAGTCAGAGGATTTGAATGAGACACTCCTACAACAGATTACAAAGTTCTCAAAGAGACGGGACATAGTGGTCATGGGAGATTTCAATTACCCAGATATCTGTTGGAACTTCAACTCTGCTAAAATTGAAAGGTCCATTTAATTCCTGACTTGTCTTGCTAACAACTTCATTTTCCAGAAAGTGGAGAGGGAAACAAGGGGATCTGCTATCTTGGACTTGATACTTACCAACAGGAAAAAACTGGTTGACGAGGTGAAAGTAGTGGGCACCCTGGGTAATAGTGACCATGTAATTTTTGAATTTACAGTCTTGGGGAAGGTAAAAGCTGTACATAGTAAGACATATAGGTTGGACTTCAGGAAAGCAAATTTTGACAAATTTAAAGTTATGCTGGGTAGAATCCCATGGTCAGAAAGAGCAAATTGGTAAAGAGCAAATCAAATTAAGTCTTTTCGCCGACAATATGGTAGTTTATTTAACTCAGCCGGCAGCCTCACTGAGTCCCATTGTTAGGCTACTCGAATCTTTCGGTCAAATAGCCAGTCTTAAAATTAATCACGCTAAAACCTTACTTTACCCCATATATTTGACCGAAGCTCAACAACAATTCATTAAAAATCATTATAACTATACATGGGTGACAAAATCCTGGGATTACCTTGGAATCCAGATTCCGTTAAATGTGAAGGATCTCTTCAAAGTCAATTTTCAACCATTAACAAAACTTTTTACTGATCTACAACAAAGCTTCAGCACTCTCTCCATGGATAGAAAGAATCCAAATTTTCAAGACCTTTATTCTACCTAAGTTTCAATATCTATTTAGAACTATACCAATTGAAATACCCATATTCTCATTTAAACATTGGAGAACTTTGACCTCCAAATACATCTGGAACTCAAAGGTTCATCGAGTCTCTTATGAAACATTAAGAAGATCACAAACTTCAGGCGGTTTAGACTTTCCTGATCTACAACTTTATCACAATGCTACGATATTGTTGGGCATGTTAAAATTCTACAGCACCTCTTTCACAACGGACTGGAAAGTTTTAGAAGGAACCTACTTGCCTTGAGTCCCTTTCCAATCCTTGTTATGGGAAATCAGCTCACAGAGACCATCATCACTTCACTGAAACATCTTTCTCTCCGCTACAATGACTACCTGGGATAAATGGAAAAATATCTTAGCCCCACCTACTTCACCCATGACAATCTTCACGGATGTTTCCTGGTTTCTCCCTGGACAAACATATTCAACTTACACAACGTGGGAAAAAAATCAACTTAATAATGGCCCCGGTCACACGGGCAGGAAACTGCGGGGGGGGAGCTACTGTGCGGTAAAGTGATCAGACCTCCCGTGGAGGTACCGTGGAGGTTCCATGGGAAGGGAGAGGTGCCGATCGCATGACAATCCCACGCGCAAAAAAGAAGCGTGTGGTGCGGCAAACTGGATGGTTTTTTTCGTGTACACCGCGGCTGCGCATGCTCCGTTGGGTGCTTGTGCGCATCCACGGAGACTTGGGGGAAAAAACACCTTTTTTGCAAGGGGACATGGGCGGGCGCCGGATGCCTTCGGAAACGCGATAAGACGCCTGCCCTTGCCCCGCAGTTTCCGGAAACTAGTACCTCCGAGGTACTAGTTTTTTGCTGCGTGTTTTCGGCGGGAAGCCTCGGTTGCGTCACGGAAGTGATACGCTTCCCAGATGTGCTGGTGAGATTGCGCCCGGAAACTCCGCTTGTCTTCCACCACTCTAGCGTGGCTAATGCTCCGTGTGACCGCAGCCAATATTCATTCTATTATTGCAAATAATTGTGTTGTTACCAAATACCAATTAGAAAAAAACCACAATTGTTCAATATCGTGGTTTGAATATAACCAGGCTACCCATTTAGTTGATTCCTTGAAGAGGCACTCGGAACTAAGCAGGACACTCACAGCTTTTGAGCATCTGATGAAACTAAACCTAAACAAATTTAAAAGTTATATATCGCTCATATTCAAAGAGTTACTTTACTCTCAATCAACAAAACCTTTAAGTTATCAACAGACATGGCAAACCGACTGCGAAACTATATTCTCATCCTCCGATTGGGATAAAATCTGGTCATCACTATCACTTCGGTCCTCCTCACTAAATATTAAAAATCAAAGTTACAAAATCCTAACCCGATGGTACCTTACTCCCACGAGATTTCATAAATTATCCACGTTGAATCCCTCTCATTGCTGGCGATCCTGTGGTGAACGAGGTATGTTCATCCATTGTTGGTGGTCGTGTACGTATGTTAAAAGTTTCTGGTCTAAAGTAATTTTAGCAATTAAAGATATCACAGGCTATTTGATTCCTATGCAACCAGACCGTATACTTTTAGATTATTGGAGCGATTCTCATTTCCCTAAAATTAGACAAGACCTTATTTCAACCTTATTGATAGCAGCTAAGGTGGTCATCGCCAGTAGTTGGAAATCCCCCTCTTCTTGGAGATTGAAAATTTGGGATTTCTATATAATGGATAAGATTTCCGATGTACTTGCTAATACTAATCATTACCATATGAACTCTAATCTTCATTTGAAATGGTTTCCCTTTCTTGAGTTTATGTTTAATGTTGAGTCTTCGAAATTCACTGTTCCAGAAAAGTATTATGAACTATTTCACCGAATGTAAAACTTGTAGCATTTGTAGTAGCGTCAGCATAACTGTACCTAGTTCCAACGTAGTTCACTGTTTTGAATGCTTTGTTGTTTAAAATAATTTAAAAAGTTATATAAAAAAAGAAAGACTTAAGGAGAAGGGAGTTCAAGAGGGATGGGAGTTTCTTAAAAGTGAAATACTGAAGGCACAATCACAAACGATTCCCTATGAGAAGGAAAAATGGGAGGAGCCTAAAGAAGCCAAGGTGGCTCCTTGAACAGCTTTCTAAAGACTTGAGAAATAAAAAAACTCGAGAAATAAAAAAAAATCATTCAGAAAGTGGAAGGAGGGCCTTATAATCAAGGATGAATATAAACAAATAACCAGCGGTTGTAGAGACAGAGTTAGGAAAGCTAGAGCTCAGTATGACGTTAGGCTAGCAAGAGACGCTAAAAACAACAAAAAAGGTTATTTTCTTATGTTCAAAGTAAGAAAAAGAGCAAGGACATGGTAGGCCCATTGCGGGGACAGGAAAGTGAAATTGTAACAGGTGATGAAGAGAGGGCAGAACTGCTCAATTCCTACTTTTCCTCAATCTTCCCTAGCAAGGGAAATGGTGCTCAACATGGCAAAAACAGAACACATGATGAGGGAAGGGAGTTGCAGCCTAGTTTCTTTAAATGAAATGAAGTCTTCAGGGCCAGATGAGCTGCATCCAAGGATACTAAAAGAATTTGCGGGGGTAATTTCTGAGCCCCTGTGTCAGAACCCACAGCCAACAACGGAGTACACACTTCTTGGAAAGGTTATACTTTTATTGAAGAGCCATAGATGCATTAACACAGTCACTGTTAAGAATAGCAGTTGTCTCTTGAACCTAATGAGATATAGGGCATTCGTATACACCCCCCCCACTCCGCTGGCCTGTTAGGCACCCTCCCGCGCACGGGCTAAAGCCAGCAAACTGTTACTATGCGAAGCTAAGAATTGTTCGGCTCCCACGGCTTGCCTGGAAGGCAGACAACACCCCCCCCCACCTGTACTTCTTTAGAGATAAGCATTTCCGCGCAAAGCAGAGAGAGGAATGCGAAAGCAATTTACACAGACACTGAAAGAACATCCCAACCCGCATGGCAGCATAGCTGACACCCTGTCCATTATTTTTGAGAATTCCTGGAACGGAGGTGAGGTGCCAGAAGATTGGAGGTAGGCAAATGTTGTCCCTATCTTCAAGAAGGAGAAAAAAGAGGATCCGGGTAACTACCAGCCCATCAGCTTGACATCTATACCTGGGAAAGTTTTAGAACAAATTGTCAAAAAGACAGTCCTTGAGCATTTAGAAAGGATAGCTGTAATTACTACAAGCCAGCATGGTTTTCTTAAGAACAAGTCATGTCAGACTAACCTTATTTCTTTTTTTGAGAAAGTTACTACCTTGCTGGATAAGGGGAATGCTGTAGACATAGTTTATCTTGATTTCAGTAAGGCTTTTGATAAGGTTCCACGTCATATACGTTGACAAATTGGTAAAATGTGGTTTGGATCCTATGACTGTTAGGTGGATCTGCAACTGGTTGACAGATCACATCCAAAGAGTGCTTGTGAATGGTTCCTCATCTTCTTGGAGAGGAGTGACAAATGGAGTGCCTCAAGGATCTGCCCTGGGACCTGTTTTGTTCAACATCTTTATCAATGATTTGGATGAATGGATAGACGGAATGCTTATTCAATTTGCAGATGATACTAAACTGGGAGGGGTAGCAAATATGGTAGAAAGAGTCAGGATACAGGATGATCTTCTTCGTGGTCTCTGTGCTTCACACCAATGGGATTTAGTGCGCCTGCACTGGATCTGCCGGTGCCTAGCAAGCTCTCTTAAAGGATTTTCGTACCTGGCCCAACTGAGCATGGCCAGGAGCCCCAGTGAGCATGCTCAGAAGGGCAGGCACAGACATCCCGCCAGTTCTTTCCTTTCCGCCGCGCTGAGCAGACCTTTCTTCGAGAGGTCTGGCCGGATCGCTGCTTTTGGATCACTTTTTAGTGATTAGCTCTTGTTTTTCGCCTCAGTTTTTCTTCAGTTTCTCTTTCTTTTCTGTTTAGGAAAAAAAAAGGAGAGTTTTTTGTTTTCGTCGTCTGAGGTAAAATTGCCTCAGGCCTCTGGGCCGCTGGTCCAACCCCCCCACCCTCCTTGTCGCTGGTCTTTTTCTCCTCAGTCTATGGAGAAGAAGAAGACAAGAAACTCAAAGTGGGGATTTTTCAACCGTTATCGTAGTTGTGGAAGTAAATTGGCTCCTCCAGA
>NW_015166003.1:0-6012 GCF_001447785.1 Gekko japonicus
CGGCACTTGCATCGGGAGGGCAATTCCCAGATGCAGTGTCGAACGTGCCCTGCGCGCCCTAATAGACATACTTGTAACATCCAATTCCCTTACAGATTTTTTAAATTCGTCTTCTGATGTCTTTTGCCACGGCGACTCAAGGAAACCTCCACGTTAAGAGGCGATAGACCTCAGAATCTCAGAGCCAGTAGGCAGCATCCGGGGAAGGCCTCGGCCTGTGTGCCCTGCGGTCAGACCTCCAGAGGAACTGGCTGGCCACTGTGTGAGACGGCGAGCTAGACTGGACGGATTTTTGGTCTGATCCAGCAGGGCTCTTCTGATGTTCTTATGGGGAGGCCCGTGAATGCTGTGGAAGAGAGCCCCCCCACCCTCGCCCTCCCATTTTGATTTCCCAGCCTCCCAGTCCGCAGGGAATTGCGCTGCCGCAGAGACGCTTCCGGCCTGCTCTCAGAGCCGCTTTTGATTCCACGGCGAGCTCCGCTCTCTGTACGTGTCGGAGGGAACGGACGCGTTGCTAAGCAAAGCAACCTCTCTTCTTGTCGTCCTCCGGGCCCCGCTGGGCTGCTCTTGAGAGCAGATGTCGTTTCTCTGCTTCCCCACCAGGCAAGCATGCGCTGCCCTGCCCACTCCAATCCGATGGGCTCTCTCTCCCTTCTCCCGGGCGAAGTGCCAAGCGATGTCTGGAAAGCCAATTGACAAGTCTCTTTCCAGCAAAGATCTTGGCGATCGGATGGGGAAAGGGGAGGGGGGCCCCCCTGCGTGAACTGGTGGCTGAGAGCCCTCCACTGAAGACTCTTATTCATTGTGCTAGGAGATGTACTGTACGTGCAAAGGATACCTCTCTACGCACTGAGGAATTTTGGACTGCCGTGGACTGCCAAGCTGGGGGCAGTGGGGTGGGGGAGCTTCTTCCCCAAGTGTGTCTCATGACTAGATCTGACTCTTTATGGAGCCTGCAGTCTGCTTTGCTCAAGGGGGGAAATGCAAGATCATTTATTTCTATCCTCCTTTTCTCCCTGTGGTGGCCGCGGCCTCTGTGCCCTGTTGTTCTTATCAGAGGAAGGCCTTGGCCTCTGTGCCCCATTGCTGGCCCTGCAGAGGAACTGGCTGGCCACAGTGTGAGATGGGAGGCTGGACTAGGTGGAACCTCACTGCTCTGATCCAGCAGGGGTCTTCCTACGTTCTTCTCAGGGGAAGGCCTCGGCCTCTCTGCCCTGTTGCTGGCCCTCCAGAGGAACTGGTTGGCCAATTTATTTCTATCCTCCTTTTCTCCCTGTAGTTGGACACACAGCGGCCACGGCCTCTGTGCCCTGTTGTTCTTATCAGAGGAAAACCTTGGCCTCTCTGCCCCGTTGCTGGCCCTGCAGAGGAACTGGTTGGCCACTGTGTGATACAGGATGCTGGACTAGGTGCAACCTCACTGCTCTGATCCAGCAGGGATCTTCCTACGTTCTTATCAGGGGAAGGCCTTGGCCTCTGTGCCCTGTTGTTGGCCCTCCAGAGGAACTGGTTGGCCCCTGTGTGAGACGGGATGCTGGACTGGATGGACCCCCACTGGCCTGATCCAGCAGGGCTCTTGTTGTGTTCTTACGAAGGCCTCGGCCTCTCTGCCCTGTTGTTGTCCCTCCAGAGAAACCGGTTGTCTACTCTGTGAGCCAGAATGCTGGACTAGATGGACGATTGTTGTGATCCAGCAGGGATCTTCTTATGTTATCAAGGGAAGACCTTGGCCCTATGCCCTCCTGTTGGCGCTCCAGAGGAACTGGTTGGCCACTGTGTGAGACAGGATGCTGGACTAGATGGACCACTAGTCTGATCCAGCAGGGCTCTTCTGATGTTCTTCTCAGGGGGAGGCCTTGGCCTCTGTGCCTTGTTAGGCCTCCAGAGGAACTGGTTGGCCACTGTGTGAGACAGGTTGCTGGATTAGAGGGATGTCTGATCCAGGAGGGCTCTGGTATTATTGTTACAACTCTGTGGAGAACCAAGAGGAAGTGATTGGACCAAGGTCCCCCAATGATCTTTGTGGCCTAATGGGTGCTTATCCACTTCCTTATCCCTGCACCTGAGGGCTGTGGACGAAACTCCTCCATGCTCCCCAGTCCTGGAGCGTGGAGGAAGGGACCTGCTGACGCAGGCCCAGAAGAGTACCGATTGATTAGAATCTGGAGGAGGTGGTGCCCAAAACAGGCCCCCAAGAGAGCAGAGAGAAGGAGTCCTTGTTGTGCTTACTGGCGCAGTGGGAGAAACGTCCCCCTCTCTTCTTCCAGATTAGTATTTCTGTTTTAAGAACATAAGAACATAAGAGAAGCCAATGTTGGATCAGGCCAGTGGCCCATCCAGTCCAACACTCTGTGTCACACAGTGGCCAGAAATACCAGGTGCCACCAGGAGGTCCGGCAGTGGGGCCAGGACACTAGAAGCCCTCTCACTGTTGCCCCCCCCCAAGCACCAAGAATACAGAGCATCTGTACCTTGTGGCTATAGCCACTGATGGACCTCTGCTCCATATGTTTATTCAGTTCCTTCTTGAAGCCATCCATGCTTGTAGCCGCCACCAACTCCGGTGGCAGTTTTGCTTTGGAGCAACCTTCCCCCCCCCCCAGGTGAATGTTTATTCTCCTTCCTCCCTGGTTGGGTTGTGTTGTGTTTGTAGGTGTGTGTGTGTTTCTATTTCTAGAGGATAGCCGTGTTGGTCTGCAGTCGGTCAGGTGCGTGAGCGTTCGAGCGTCAAAGCTCCCTCCGTCAGATGCACCAACCGGCAGGACCTTGATGGGTCACACTTCCTGTGGAAACTGGATCCCCAGTTTAGGCTTTGTAAAAGCAGCCGCGCTTCGGGAAGGCCAGCTAGGAACGGAGGCCGTCATCACAGCCTCCGAATGACAGCAGCTTTCAGACAGCGCTGCTTCCAGAGGGCCACCGGTTTACGTTCAAGTTGCGCTTCTTGCTCGCCGCTTTAGCTGAAGCGACGGCTTCGTGTTGTTGCAGGTTGCCGCCTGCGACTCCGGTTTCCCCACGGTTGTTTCCCAGCCTCCCTGTCCAAACATCTTTGGCTTGTTGCTTTCAGAAGCGCCAGAAGCGCAAGGCTTGTCACAGCTCGACATGAAAGGTGACACGTAGGGGGTGGGGGGAGGCAAGGGCCCCTTCTGGGAAGCGGTGGATTTCCACATGCCGTAGAACCGAGCCGTGGTGTTAACATAAAGACATAAGAACATAAGAGAAGCCCATGCTGGATCAGGCCAAAGGCCCATCCAGTCCAACACTCTGTGTCACACAGTGGCCAGAAATACCAGGTGCCACCAGGAGGTCCGGCAGTGGGGCCAGGACACTAGAAGCCCTCTCACTGTTGCCCCCCCCCCAAGCACCAAGAATACAGAGCATCCCTTGCCCCAGACCGAGAGTTCCTATCTATACCTCGTGGCTAATAGCCACTGATGGACCTCTGCTCCATATGCTTATCTAATTCCCTCTTGAAGCCGTCCATGCTTGTAGCCGCCGCCACCTCCTGTGGCAGTGAATCCCATGTGTTAATCACTCTTTGGGTGAAGAAGGACTTCCTTTTACCCGTTCTAACCCGACCGCTCAGCAATTTCATGGAGTGCCCACGAGTTCTTGTATTGTGAGAAAGGGAGAAAAGTACCTCTTTCTCTACCTGCTCTTTCCCAGGCATAATCTTGTAAACCTCAATCATGTCACCCCATCATGTCACCCAATCATGTCCCCCTCCCTAGCAGTGGCAGTGTGCTTGAAAAACACCCGCGGTTTATTAAGAGGGGATGCGTTTCAAAATCCGGCTTTGTTCCAGAGGGTATGAGCAGGTAGCAGTCTATTTAAAGGCCATGAAATAATAAAGATTAATGACATACCGATGTCATCTGCTGGGGTATAACAGTGTGCATGGATAGCTTTCTGGTTCATCTCTAATAATTTATATGGAATTTCTCAGAGCAAGAAGAGCAAAACAATGCCCCCCTCCCTCCAGTCCCACCCAGGTCTCTTCTCTTATAATTGAAGATTTGACAGCGGGGGGGGGGGACAAAAATGCTCCCTCTGTGAAACCTGGGTCTTGGCACAGCGCCTCGAATCCCCCCCTACTCGGCGTGGCTAATCGGAGCAAGCAGCGCGGATCCTCCCCCCATTCAGTGGTGGGGCAGATTATAAAGGGGACGCTGTCTGGGGTCTTCAGGTACTCGATCATTAGCCAGATGGATGGCTGATAAAAGATGGAGAGGAGGCAAGGGGGACCGTTTACTTGCAGGCACGCATCATTAAGTGCAGCGTGGAGTTCTGGCAATGAGACGAAGGGGGTGGCGAGGCACGAGGGACCCTTTCATCTGTTTGGTGGTACCCCTCCGTGCTGGATAGAAAAGAATGTGCCTGCTGAATATGGGAACATAAGGAGACCCTGCTGGATCAGACCCTGCTGGATCAGACCAGTAGTCCAGCATCCTGTCTCACACAGTCGCCAGCCAGTTCCTCTGGAGGGCCAGCAACAGGGCAGAGAGGCCGAGGCCTTCCCCTGAGAAGAACCTCAGAAGAGCCCTGCTGGGTCAGGCCAGTGAGGGTCCATCTAGTCCAGCATCCTGTCTCACACAGTCGCCAGCCAGTTCCTCTGGAGGGCCAGCAACAGGGCAGAGAGGCCGAGGCCTTCCCCTGAGAAGAACCTCAGAAGAGCCCTGCTGGGTCAGGCCAGTGAGGGTCCATCTAGTCCAGCATCCTGTCTCACACAGTCGCCAGCCAGTTCCTCTGGAGGGCCAGCAACAGGGCAGAGAGGCCGAGGCCTTCCCCTGGTAAGAACATCAGAAACCTGCTGGATCAGACCAGTGGTCCATCTAGTCCAGCATCCCGTCTCACACAGTGGCCAACCAGTTCCTCTGGGGGGCCAAGAACAGGGCAGAGAGGGTGAGGCTTTTCCCTGATAAAAACCAAAAAAAACCACAACCAAACTTCAGTTTGGTGTAGTGGTTAAGCGTGTAAACTCTAATCTGGGAGAACCGGGTTTGATTCCCCACTCCTCCACTTGCAGCTGCTGGATGACCTTGGGCAAGCCATAGTTCTGACAAGAGCTGATCTTGAAAAAGAGCAGTTTCTGTCAGAGCTCTCTCAGCCCCACCTACCTTACAGGTAGGATCAGACCAGTGAGGGTCCAAGTAGTCCAGCTCCTGTTGCACACAGTGGCCAACCAGTTGTTCTGGAGTTCCAGTAACAGGGCACAGATGCTGAGGTCTTTCCTTGATAATATTAGAAGATCCTTGCAGGATCCGACCAGTGAGGCTCCATCTAGTCCAGCATCCTGTCTCACACAGGGGCCAACCAGTTCCTCTGGAGGGCTAACAGCATGGCAGAGAGGCTGAGGTCTTCCCTTGATAATATAGGAGGATCCCTGCTGGATCAGACCAGTGAGGGTCTATCCAGTTAACATCCTGTCTTACCTAGTGGCCAACAAGTTCTTCTGACGTTAAGGGAGATGGGCATCATCACCTTTCCCTGGTGGCTTCTCTCTTTCGGGGGCCCTGGCAGAATTACCTGGTTGACGGCATTACTACCGCAGCTGCTGGTGCAGCTCATGGACAGGGGCTGCCAACCTCCAGGTAGCACCTGGAGATCTCTTCGAATTACAACCGATCTCTAGACTGTAGAGATCAGTTCCCCTGGAGAAAATGGCTGCTTTGGAAGGTGGAGTCTATGGCATTGTGGCCTGCTGAGATCTCTCCCCAAATCCTGCTTTAATCAGGCCTTGCCCCCAAAATCCCCAGGTATTTCTCAACCCAGAGCTGGCGACCCTGCTGATGGAAGTGGTTGCGTTGTCATGAGTGTGCGATAGAGGACTCAAGAGGGAAAAGGAACACGAGTGATTTCCGCATCCACAGGTTGTACGTGTCGGCCCGGAAGCCTCCTTAAGGATTCAGTTCCGTCGAAGCAAAGTTTTGTAGCTGCTTTTCTGCCTCCTGTCTTTCGTTTTTCTGCCTCATTCCATTAGGGTAATTTAGTTTCTTCCTCTTTGTTCTGGAAAGC
>NW_015166003.1:6340-10689 GCF_001447785.1 Gekko japonicus
AACAGCATTCCGTGCGCCTTGGTGTTTAGTCATGCCGGCCACATGACCACGGAAACGTCTTCGGACAGCGCTGGCTCTTCGGCTTGGAAACGGAGATGAGCACCGCAACCCTAGAGTCGGACTCGACTGGCTTTTGAGCAAGGGGACCTTTACCTTTACTTTACTTTAACCCACCCTGAGCCCGTTCGTGGGGAGGGAAGGATAATAATATTAATTAATTAATTAATTAACTAACTAACTTTGGGAATAAATTGATAATCAATAAGATCTGGCTGACAGAATGGCTTGACCCCCTTCGTTCTGCTGGCAGACGTTTCTAGGCCTCTTAGGGTCGCCAACTCCGCGTCGGGATATTTCTGGATGTTTGGGGCCAGAGCCTGGGGAGAGCGGGGTTTGGGGAGGGGACGGCCCTCAGTGGGGTGCAACGCCCACCCTCCAGAGCAGCCCCTTTCTCCAAGTGATCACATTTCTGCCATTTAGAGGTAAGCCTAGAGATGCAAAATTTTCAGAAATTTTGAAGCTTGGGGAAAAAAGTTTTTTTCCAGAAAAAAACGGAAATTTTCGGAAAAATTGAAAAAAGTGCTACATTAGCATTTCTTTTGTCTTTTCTAGATTGAAAGTCATTCTGTTACTTTAGGAACATAAAATATGACTATGGACATTTTTACTTGGCATGAAAGTATCACAACTAGCCTATTAAAAATATAGTGTATCCAAACAATTATTACAAACAGAATACCCACCCACATGCAGAAACAAAACTGAAACCTTTTTATTTTCTTCTGACAATAGCACCTCCTAAAGGAATATATATAAGAAATGATATATATATAAGAAATGATTTGGAAAATATTTGAACACATTGTCTTAAAATATTTTATTCATCATGTTAAAATAAAATGTTCCATAATCAAATTTTTTTATTTTCTTTTTCCAATTTTTTGGAAAAAAACAAAAAGGCTTCAGGGGAAAAACGGGGGAAAAAAACGGGTTTTTCCCGAATTTTTCCGGTTTTTTTCCGGGCCTTCACCATAATTGGATGCCATTTCCAGGTACCGCCTGGAGGTTGGCAACTCTAGGACCACTTGGCCGGACCACTTGGCCGGCCGCTTGAAACTCCTGATTAGGCCGGCGAACGTGAGTGGTGTTTGCAAGCTTTGACTGCTTCAGACTTCCAGAGAAGATCGAGGGGCCCATCTTTGCTAGCTGAAAAGGCTCAAAGTAAAAAAAAGAAGGGAGCAGCGGTCTGCTAAGATATGAGGTTTTTTTGGGTTGCTGTTGTTTTTTGCTTGTCTTGTTTAATGACTCCACTTCCTCCTACCCCCTTTCCAGCTCCTCGCCTCCGGGAGTCTTCGAGAAGGAATACGAGATCTATCGTGATTATGGCTCCGACGGGCAGCGCCTCCACTACAGGTGAGTTGGTCTCGTCTCGGCCTCTTTCCGGAGAGCTTGTAGCTTTTCAGCCACTGGGATGCAAACCCTTTGCTCTGTTGCATGAGGAGCCGGGGACACTGAGCGCGGGAAGGGAAGGCTTAGAGGGGACACGATTGCAGTCTTCAAATATCTGAAGGGCCGTCATGTAGACGATGGAGCAGATCTATTCTCTCTGGCTTCGGATTACAAGACTAGATCTAATGGGTGGAAATGACAAGGGAGTCGATACCGGCTAAATATCTGGAAAAACTTCTTAGCTGTCAGAGTGGTTGAGCAGTGGGACAGTCTGCCTCGGGAGGTGGTGGACGCTCCTTCACTGGACGTTTTCGAGTGGAGGCTGGACGACCATCTTTCGGGTATGTTGTGGGACTATCTTTTGGCTCTGCTCCTGCAGAGTGCAGGGGGATGGACTAGATGACCCGCAGGGGGATGGACTAGATGACCTGCAAGGTCCCTTCCAGCTCTTAACATTCTGTGATTCTATGATTCTAAGGGACCAGAGAAGAAGCCTCTTCTCCTTGGGATGGAAAGTGGGACCTGGGATATGTGAGAAATAAGCACTTTTGAAGCAACCATGCACCAATGGAGGGAGGAACCCCAGAGAAATGTCTTTTTTGCAAGGGAACAGCGTTTCCCCTCCTAAGTCTGGTTTCACACGTGTGAGCAACCTGAAATGGCTCTCCTTTGACGCTCTCTTCTGTCCCTTTGACATCTTGGGGCCTAAGATCGTCAGAAAAGCTCCGCTGGTTTAGATTGGAAGTCCAGCGCCCTCTTTACCAAAGGCTGCGATCATACGCACAATTAGCCCAGACATAGGTACGAATGCCAGGCGGATTTAAAGGGTACGATCAGACAACAACATCTGGGGAGTGCCCCGCAGCCGTCAGCAGCCCGTTCTGCTCCGCCGCAGGAGCAGAGTTAAAAGTCACCGGGGGAAATCCGGTGGTTAACGGGTTGTGACAGGACTTTCCCTTGTCTGATTTCTCCACCGCGCTCTCATGGCATTGGGATGGACTGAACCCCAGACCTTCCGCTTGCAAAGAAGAGAGGAATAGGAGATTGGATTTCCCTCTAAGCTGTGGAGTCTTGTGAGCAAAAACTCTACTTTGTGAGCTACTGACATTAAAGCTGTGAGCAAGCAACTTGGCTACTGCATAAATTAGTTTGCTCTGGAGCCATCCTTCCTGAGCCAAGACAAAAATGTGTGAGCCGGAGGCTAAAAACCTGTGAGCTAGCTCACACTAGCTCAGCTTAGAGGGAACACACCCTTCACTACTCAGAGGAGTCTCAGAGCGGCTTACAAACTCTTTCCCCCTCCCCTCCCCACAGCAGACACCCTGTAAGGCAAGTGGGGCTGAGAGAGCTCTTTTGAGAACTGCCCTTGAGAGAACAGCTCTGAAAGAACTTGTCGCTTGCCCAAGGTCATCCAGCCAGGTGCGAGTGGAAGAGTGGGGAATCAAACCCGGTTCCACTGCACCAAACTGGCTTTGCATATGGATGTTACATTCCATGCTTTCCCATCCATCTACATTCCTCCGTCTAATCCCTCCCAAAGTTTCTAAGAAACTTACTCTAGTTAACATTCAGGACACGTTTTACTTGATCAACGCGCACGTGCAGGGAAGGGGAAAACACCAGCCGATGCGTGGCATGGAAGAGACCGCTTGCAGGGTCAGCGCTTGCTTTCCAAAATACAAAAGAGAGCAACGGAGAGGGCAGGGACGACTATTAGGGAGGGCCAGCCCGTGACCCAATTCCAGAAGCTACGCAACCCAGTTTTGGTTCCCAGTCCACAGACTGGGAAGCACGGTCCTAAAGGAACATAGAGAAGAGCATTTTTTGGTGGGTTGTTGATGAGTTCTGCAGCTCCTTCCTCTTAGAAACCCGTTAGAGTCGGGATCCACATCGCTTCCCGAACGGCAGTGAGATTTCCCTTCCTGCGTGGCTGTTTGACAATCAGGGCTGTTTGGAGATGGGGTGTAATGATTCCCCCCCCCCTTCCAACTTCTGTGCTGCAAATATACATTTTAATGAGTTGGCTGAAACAGATCGGTGCCCCCTTCGCCTTGTGGGAGGGGACGGGAACAAAGGAAGTACTAAAAATTCCACCTGCCTACTTGGCCAGATGTTTGGCTGTCAAGATCGGCGTCTGTGAAGGACGCCTCAAGAAAAGGGCTCCTCTTCTGCAGCGGTGATTATTCCGGGCTCGTTTCGAAGGCCATAAAAGTTGCATTTCCAACAGAAGGCAGCCTCTGCCGCTGTGGCGCCGGCACGAGCATTGCGCCCAGATGTTTGCAGCCGGGGTTCTGCCATAACAAACTGTCAGTATTTTGCTCTCATTTCTCATTAATAGCAACCCCTCTCATCTTCAAAAAGGGAGCTGGAAGAAGAGCTTGCATCTAGATTTCTCGCTCTTACTTGGGCTTTAGAATAGACTTTATAGGCCTGATTTTAAAAGGCTGGTGTGAAGGCTGTGGCCTCATGTCGGCCCCCTAGCAAGGAGACCGGCAGCAGTCCCCTGTGGATA
The DNA here is from genome assembly GCF_001447785.1 of Gekko japonicus. NCBI lineage: Eukaryota > Metazoa > Chordata > Lepidosauria > Squamata > Gekkonidae > Gekko > Gekko japonicus. The sequence goes on from NW_015166003.1 coordinate 10,302, forward strand.
GAAGCCGACTGGCTTGGAAGGACCAGGCCATTTCAGATCACGCCGGAGTCCTGTGATACAAAGAAATCCGCTTTCCAAGCTCTTACCGACTGAGACCCCGTACCATTTGTTTTGGTGTAGTTTTGTGTAGTGGTTCGGAGCATGAAGGAGCTGCGGTGGCTCAAGTGGTTAAGACACTGAACTGCAGGCTGTGGAAGGTCGGTAGTTCAGCAGTTCGAGACCCGGGTGTGCTGCATGACGGAGTGAGCTCCCATCTCTAGTTCCAGCTCCTGCCAGCCTAGCAGTTTGAAAGCAAGAAATTGCAAGTAGATAAATAGGTACCACTTCGGTGGGAAGGCAACAGCGTTCCGTGCGCCTTGGTGTTTAGTCATGCCGGCCACATGACCAC
>NW_015166003.1:11053-12650 GCF_001447785.1 Gekko japonicus
GGAGAAGAGGAGGAGGAGGAGGAGGAGGAGGAGGAGATTGGATTTATACCCCGCCCTTCACTCCCCAAAGGAGTCTCAGAGCGGCTCACAGACTCCTTTCCCTCCCCCTCCCCACAACAGACACCCTGGGAGGTAAGTGGGGCTGAGAGAGCTCTTGATAGAAACTGCTCTTATTCAAGGACAGCTCTTATCAGAACTACGGCTTGCCCAAGGTCAGCCAGCAGCTGCAAGTGGAGGAGTGGGGAATCAAACCCGGTTCTCCCAGATTGGAGTCCACGCGGCGCACTTAACCTCTACACCAAACTGAGGTGTCTGGCAAGGAACCCCTGCCTGTTATGGGAGATTCTCGGGTGGGTTTGGGGGCACATGGACAGTATGCCAGGTGGGCTATATTATAACTCTGCAGGAGCTGAGCAGATGCTTTGTGTCTTTATTAAAGTATTGAGAATCTTGTAAAAATGAAGATATGTATGGTTGTGAAAATGCTTTGAGTATTGTAACGGCGTGGTACACAGCCCCGTTGTCTTCTTGTCCCCAGGAAATAGCTGCCGGCACACCCCTTAGGTCTCCCACGGAACGTGATACCGTGGCTAGGGGACCCGCTCAGGCACAGGCGGAGCCAACAATGAAGTCCTCCCCGCTTTGCCCCAAGGAGGGGAGGGTGCAGGGCAGGTCCGTTCCTCTTTCACCCCTTCTTTTTCCTCGCCCAGAGATTTCTTTCCAAACTCTTCAAGGGTCTGAGATGAGGCTGAACTTTTTTGGCAGACGGAATCAGACATAAACATCTCCTTCCCGGAGGTGGTCTTCCGAGCCCTGTAATTTGGTTTCAGCCGCACCGGCCCCACCAGACGAACTCATTTACGTCGGCTGCCTGTCTTGTCAGACTTAATCTCCACTTTGGACAGGTCGATGGGAAGAGGAGCTCTCTCGGGCCGGGAGCTCCAGTGGTTGCTGTGGAAAAGGGCTCTGAGGCGAGTTCAGCTCTTCCGTTCTGGTATTACTGGTCTCTCCCCCCCCCCTTCCCATATCCCAGCAGGAAGTTACAAGAGAAGAAGAATAGAAGAAGAGATTGGATGTATACCCCGCCCTTCACTACCCAAGGGAATCTCAGAGCTGCTTACAAACTCCTTCCCCTTCCCCTCCCCACAACAGACACCCTGTGAGGCAGGTGGGGCTGAGAGAGCTCTTACAGAACACTGCTCATTTTCAAGAACTGCTCTGACAGAACTATGGCTTGCCCAAGTCATCCAGCAGGTGCAAGTGGAGGAGTGGGGAATCAAACCCGGTTCTCCCAGATTGGAGTCCGCGCACTTAACCACAACACCAAACTGGCTCTCAGTGAAGAGAAGAAGAGATTGGATTTATACCCTGCCCTTCACTACCCAAAGGAGTCTCAGAGCGGCTTACAAACTCCTTTCCCTCCCCCTCCCCACAACAGACACCCTGGGAGGTAGGTGGGGCTGAGAGAACTCTTGACAGAAACGCTCTTTTAAGCTAGGCACGGAAACCAAGGCTGGTCCCCTTCAGAACAGCATGGGGGTGGGGGGTTGCAAAGTACACGCCCCTGTGCCAATCTGGAATCAGGAAGGCATCGCTT
>NW_015166003.1:12892-20921 GCF_001447785.1 Gekko japonicus
TTGTCAGACTTAATCTCCACTTTGGACAGGTCGATGGGAAGAGGAGCTCTCTCGGGCCGGGAGCTCCAGTGGTTGCTGTGGAAAAGGGCTCTGAGGCGAGTTCAGCTCTTCCGTTCTGGTATTACTGGTCTCCCCCCCCCCTTCCCATATCCCAGCAGGAAGTTACAAGAGAAGAATTGAAGAAGAAATTGGATTTATAGCCTGCCCTTTACTACCCAAGGGAATCTCAGAGCTGCTTACAAACTCCTTCCCCTTCCCCTCCCCACAACAGACACCCTGTGAGGCAGGTGGGGCTGAGAGAGCTCTGACAGAAACTGCTCTTTTTCAAGAACAGCTGTGCCAGAACTACGGTCATCCAGCAGGTGCAAGTGGAGGAGTGGGGAATCAAACCCGGTTCTCCCAGATTGGAGTCCGCGCACTTAACCACAACACCAAACTGGCTCTCAGTGAAGAGAAGAAGAGATTGGATTTATACCCTGCCCTTCACTACCCAAAGGAGTCTCAGAGCGGCTTACAAACTCCTTTCCCTCCCCCTCCCCACAACAGACACCCTGGGAGGTAGGTGGGGCTGAGAGAACTCTTGACAGAAACGCTCTTTTAAGCTAGGCACGGAAACCAAGGCTGGTCCCCTTCAGAACAGCATGGGGGTGGGGGGTTGCAAAGTACACGCCCCTGTGCCAATCTGGAATCAGGAAGGCATCGCTTGACAGCGGCAACCATCTCTGCTTGAGGCTCTGTAGCTTGGAGACACGACGGCCGAGGGGTGACATGATCGAGGTTTATAAGATTATGCACGGGATAGAAGGTCCTTTTCTCCCTTTCTCACAATACAAGAACTTGAGGGCACTCCATGAAATTGCTGAGCAGTCGGGTTAGAATGGATAAAAGGAAGTCCTTCTTCACCCAAAGAGTGATGGACACTTGGAATTCACTGCCACAGGAGGTGGTGGCAGCTACAGGCATGGACGGCTTCAAAAGGGAATTAGATAAGCATATGGAGCAGAGGTCCATCAGTGGATATTAGCCACAAGGTATAGATAAGGACTCTGGGGCAAGGGATGCTCTGTCTTCTTGGTGCTTGGGGGGGTCAACAGTGGGAGGTCTTCTAATGTCCTGGCCCCACTGGTGGACTTCCGGATGGCACCTGGTATTTTTGGTCACCGTGTGACAGAGTGTAGGGCCATTGGCCAGATCCAACATCGGCTTCTCTTATGTTCTTATGTTCCGTGCCAGCCGATCTCAGGCCGGCTGCTAGACTGTAATGAGATGGAGGTAAAGGAACGCCTCTCTCCCTTCCCGGTCGCGCGGCTTCTCCGGTCTTCACCGGGGCTGGAGAGTCGCTTACCGCCTCGGCCGCTTCTGGTTTCTGTAGCTTGGGGCCCGATTGGCAGCCCTCAAGACCCGAGCGTCTGTTCTTCTCATCTGCACTGTTTGAGCGAGCGGATTAGTGTACTCCGTGGGTGGCAGGTAGGGGGAAAGGGGGGGGTTGTGTCTGTGAAGCCATGAGCCTCACTTTCCCAGACCACTTCGCCTCGTAGCCCGGAAATGAGAGCAAGTGTGGTGCAGCCCTCTCTTTTGCTGAAAAGCCCGCTCACGGCGTTCTGCTCTGCTGAAGAGTGGGAAATGGCGGCGATACAAATTGGAGCAGGCCGGCATGCAGGAAGCGAGGGGAGTCCTGAATCCTGAGCTGCCCGTGCAGTCGTGCATGGCCTAATGGCTAGAGTGTTAGATTAGGCTCTGGGAGAGCCAGGTTCGAATCTCCTCTCTGCTACAGAACCTTGCTTGGTGACCTTGGGCCAGCCACACCCCCTCGGCCTGACCAACTTCCCAGGGTTGTTGTGAGAAACAAATGGAAGAGAAGAAGAAGAAGAAGAGGAGATTGGATTTGTATCCCACCCTTCACGACCCAAAGGTATCTCAGAGCGGTTTACAAACTCCTTTCCCTTCCCCTCCCCACAACAGACACCCTGTGAGGTAGGTGGGGCTGAGAGAGCTCTGACAGAAACTGCTCTTTTTCAAGAACAGCTGTGCCAGAGCTACGGCTTGCCCAAGGTCATCCAGCATCTGCAAGTGGAGGAGTGAGGAATGAAACCCGGTTCTCCCAGATTACGAGTTCACGCACTTAACCTCTGCACCAAACTGGCTCTCAGAGAAGAGAAGAAGAGATTGGATTTATACCCCGCCCTTCACTACCCAAAGAAGTCTCAGAGCGGCCTACAAACTCCTTCCCCTTCCACTCCCCACAACAGACAGCCCCTGAGGTCGGTGGGGTTGAGAGAGCTCTTGACAGTAACTGCTCTTTTCCAAGAACAGCTCTTATCAGAACTACGGCTTGCCCAAGGTTGTCCAGCAGCTGCAAGTGGAGGAGTGGGGAATCAAACCCGGTTCTCCCAGATTAGAGTCTGCACGCTTAACCACTACACCAAACTGGAGAAACCACTGCACCAGATGGAGAAGAGGGGAATACTAATTATGATGATGATAATTATCGTATGGCAGTGTGTATGGTACAGCCAGGAGATCCTAAGATTTTCCGGCAGCCAGAAGTTCTAGCTCTTTTAGCGTTATACACCCCTAGGTGGCGAGCTAGACTTGTTTCTTTTAAGGCAAGGGAGGTTTCAGAGGTGGTTTGCCATTGCCTGCCTCTGCGTCAGGACCCTGGACTTCCTTGGAGGTCGCCCTTCCAAATACTAGCCCGGGCCGACCCTGCTTAACTTCCGAATCGGGGAAGATTGGGCTATCCAGGTCAGGGCGGGGGGTAGGGGGGGGAATACTATAAGCCACCTTTGGTCTCCATTGTGGGGAAAAGTGGGCATTCAGTGAAGTAAATAAATAAAAATCAGTGAACGTGGGGCTCACTGTGTCTTGCTTCCCCCCCCCCCCTTGGCTCTCGCTGACGGGAATCCTGCTATGGGGATTCCAAAAAATGTACAGCTGCTCCTTCCTCAACTCGCCCCAGACGTTTTGCTGGTATCAAATAGCTTTTGGATCTCACAATGCAGACATCCCTTATCTCTGCCTTCTCAGAATGGTTTTAGGGCACGATTGACGAATCGAGAAGCCCCCGGTCGAGATTTCAGCCAGACTCCGTTTTGCAAGTGGAAGGGATTACAACTCAGCCCTGTTGTGCAGGGTTGGCGTGTGGGTCGCTGGGATAACATATATGCCAAATACGTCACGTGTTTTGTACAGCAATAGCACGGAGCTGAAAGAAGGATGCTTCGCCAGTTTGGTGTCGTGGTTAAGTGCGCGGACTCTAATCTGGGAGAACCGGGTTTGATTCCCCACTCCTCCACTTGCAGCTGCTGGATGACCTTCGGCAAGCCATAGTTCTCTCAGAGGCCTTCTCTCTGGAACAGTCCTCGAAAGAGCTCTCTCAGCTCCACTTACCTCACAGGGTGTCTATTGCGGGGAGGGGAAGGGAAAGGAGTTTGTAAACCCCTCTGAGCCAGTTTGGTGTCATGGTTAAGTGTGCAGACTCTAATCTGGGAGAACCGGGTTTGATTCCCCACTCCTCCACTTGCACCTGGCTGGATGACCTTGGGCAAGCCGTAGTTCTGGCACAGCTGTTCTTGGAGAAGGGCAGTTTCTGTCAGTCCCACCTAACAACACAGGGTGTCTGTTGTGGGGAGGGGAGGGAAAGGAGTTTGTAAGCCACTCTGAGACTCCCCTGGGTAGTGAAGGGCGGGGTATAAATCCAATCATTGTTTTTTCTCTTTTTTCTTCTTCTCCTCCTCCTCCTCCTCCTCCTCCTTCTCTGAGGTAAGAGTGAGGCATAAGTCCAATCTCTTCTCTTCTCCTTCGCCAGTTGGGCTCTGTTGTTTGGCCACCTTCATAAGCTGCTCCAGACGGAGCAGACATTACAGGAAGGTATTAGATGAAAACAGTGTTGACTCTCGAAAGCTTATTGCCCCCCCCCCCAACATTGTTGGGCTCCAAGGTGCCGCTGGGCTTGAATTTTGCTAAATTACAGGAAGGGTTCCCTACCGATGTCACCAGGCCCTACCTACAGTGGTGGTCTGCAGATTGTCATGAACAGTTAAAACAGATGATGCAACAGACGCCTCCTCCCCAAATAAAATGGCTTTTGGCCTCTTTGGAAAGCTGATTGCAGAGGGTCGGGGCCTTGTTTCCTGTGGCCCCTTTCCGGTCAGGGCTAAGGGGGAGTGCTGCCAGTAGTGATTGCCGGTTCAATCAGAACCGACGGTGAGGTTTGCATGGAGAGGAGCACGAGGTCCCTTGCCATGAAAGAGCTTAAAAGCCGGGGTCTTCACTCCATGGCTTGCCTACAGACCCCCTTGCAAGTGCCGTCCACTAGAAGAGCCACGTTTACTTCCATCCCTGGCTGGAGGCCTCTGCCTCCGGGAGCCTTGCCCCAAATTTACAAATTCCGCTAGTAGAAAACACCATCAAAGATTTGAGAACCTATGGTCCACTTCTTACACTCTGAACCTTGTGGCCTGTTGAAACTGCTGGAATCAGGTTCCACTCACACAGCCGGCAAACTGAAGGAGTCGAAGGAAACGCATCTTCCAGGTATCTAGAACGGGCGTCTTTGCAAAGGCTGTTTGGGAAATGTTATGAAGAAGAAGAAGAAGAAGAAGAAGAAGAAGAAGAAGAAGAAGAAGAAGAAGAAGAAGAAGAAGAAGAAGAAGAAGAAGAAGAAGAAGATGATGATGATGATGATGATGATGATGATACTGGATTTATCCCCCGCCCTTCACTACCCAAAGGAGTCTCAAAACGGTTTACAATCTCCTTTCCCTTCCCCACCCCACAACAGACACCTTGGGAGGGAGGTGGGGCTCAGAGAGCTCTTGACAGAAACTGCCCTTTCTTTCAAGGACAGTTCTTGCCAGAACTACGGCTTGCCCGAGGTCATCCAGCCAGGTGCAAGTGGAGGAGTGGGGAATCAAACCCGGTTCTCCCAGATTAGAGTCTACGCACTTAACCACTACACCAAACTGACTATGTGGATTCCTCCTATCAAGTTACACTGACAACATGGACTTTACATCTTATCTTCAAAGGAGGAAATATTGCATGCCTTATTATAGTTACAGGATGCATTAATGTTGTCGTCGTGACACCGTAAACTTTATAATTGTTTAATATATTGTTTTGGCAATCTTTGGTGGTGTTTTCTACTAGTGGAATTTGTATATCTGGGGACTCCTGTGACACTAGTCTTTTCCCCTTGTCGTTTGGATTCTGGGCGCCTTGCAGCTCTGGCAGTGGCTGATTCAAAGGGAGACCCACTTGCCAACGAGAAGCCCCCCACCAAGGAAGGGCTTCCCCCCCTTTCCGGAAATGTGGAGGAAGGTGCAGCATTGGGGAACGGTGTTCAGCCGATCCACTGGGTCTCACTGGCTTACAGGCTAATAGCAGCATCTGGAACTGAACTCTGAAACCGGCAGCCGTGGTAACGGTGTAAGGATCAGTTGGACGCGTTCAGCACTTGTTCATGAACACGTGGCTGGCGTTTTGCACCTGTTAAAGTTTTCTGTAGCTTAAGTTGTTGCTTGGATTGTCACATAGAATCATAGAATGTTAAGAGTTGGAAGGGACCTTGCAGGTCATCTAGTCCAACCCCCTGCACTCTGTGGGAGCAGAGCCGAAAGAGAGCCCCACAACAGACCTGAAAAATGGTCGTCCAGCCTCCGCTCGAAAACATCCAGCGAAGGAGCATCCACCACCTCCCGAGGCAGACTGTTCCACTGCTCAACCACTCTGACAGGTAGGAAGTCTCTCCTGGTATTTAGCCGGTATCGACTCCCTTGTAATTCCCACCCATTCGATCTAGTCTTGCAATCCGGGGCAAGAGAGAATAGATCTGCTCCATGTTCTACATGACAGCCCTTCAGATACTTGAAGACTGCAATCGTGTCCCCTCTAAGCCTTCTCTTTCCCAGGCTAAACAGACCCAACTCTTTCAGCCTTTCCTCGTGAGACTTGGATTCCAACCCCCTCACCATCCCGGTTGCCCTCTTCTGGACATGAAACTGCTATCTACTGAATCGGACTATCGGTCGATCAAGGTCAGTCTTGTCTGATAAGACTGGCAGCAGCTCTCCAGGGTTTCAGGCAGAGGTCTTCCATCTCACCTGCCACCTGGTCCTTTTACCTGGAGATGCCGGGGATTGAACCTGGGACCTTCCCCTGAGGCACAGCCCCTCCCCCCCCCGTGTGCCATCTCCCGCGCCTGTAATCTGAACGAAAAATTGCATTGGTGAGGAACGTGGCATCGAAAATTAGAACAAACCGAAGCCCGTTTCCTCTGGCGAAGGGCAGTTTCCACTGGAGGAAAGCGTCTCCCCTAGCCAAAAGAATCCCCGAGGTCCGGGCCAAGACCTTTGTCTTATTTTCTGTGCGTTGTGTTGTGAACGTCTGAGAAGACACTGACGTCTAAGCTGGCAGGGGAGATAACGGAGCGTCCTCGTAGTAGGCCAAACCAAAAACATCTGCTGAGCGTCTGGGGGCGGAGAACAAAGCGCGTCCCTTGTTCGGGATTGTTAAGACGGGGATTGCAAAGGAAATAGCAAGTGTCGTAAGGCCGGTGGATAAACGCAGACCACGGTGACCTTTGCGAATGTGCCCGGCGGTCTCGATTGCCACTTTGAGCGAATGCCGTGGAAGTGGGGAGGGCACCGGGAAAGGACAACCGGGATGATTAGGACGAAGGGAATATGAGCATTGTGCCCGTGGGGCCCGGAGCTGTAGCATGGGCGGGGGTGGTGGAATGACTGCGGACGGAGATGGTCTAGCGGTGCTCATGGGTAGTGCGGAAACACACATGCCTGAGATGGAGACGGTAGAGAAAGAAAGTCCTTCTCTCCCTCTCTCTCAATACAAGAACTCATGGGCACGCAAGGCAATAAAGGAGCAGTAGGCTCGGGGCAGAGAAAAGGAAGTCCTTCTTCACCCAACGAGTCATTCACACGTGGAATTCACTGCCACAGGAGGTGGCGGCAACTACAAGCATAGACAGCTTCAAGAGGGGGGCTGGATAGATGTATGGAGCAGAGGCCCATCAGTGGCTGTATGCATGGCACACTCGGTTTGGGGTAGTGATGCTCCGTATTCTTGGTGTTGGGGGGGGCAAGAGTGGGAGTGGCTTCGGGACTTCTGGCCCCGCTGGGGGACCTCCTCCTGACGGCACCTGGGTTTTGGCCACTGTGTGACCAGAATGTTGGACTGGATGGGCCATTGGCCTGATCCAACATGGCTTCTCTTGTGTTCTTAAGAGGTCCATGAGAGGCCATTAGCCACAAGGTACAGATGGAACTCTCTGTATGGGACAGTGATGCTCTGTGTTCTTGGTGCTTGGGGGGGCCACAGTGGGAGGGCTTCTGGAGTTCTGGCCCCGCTGGGGCACCTCCTGACGGCAATTGGGTTTTGTCCACTGTGTGACACAGAGCATTCGACTGGATCGGCCATTGGCCTGATTCAACATGGCTTCTCTTATGTTTTTAAGAGCAGAGGTCCATCAGTGGTTATTAGCCACAAGGTACAGATGGAACTCTCTGTATGGGACAGTGATGCTCTGTGTTCTTGGTGCTTGGGGAGGCCACAGTGGGAGGGCTTCTGGAGTTCTGGCCCCACTGCTGGACCTCCTGATGGCACCTGGTATTTTTGGCCACTGTGTGACACAGAGCGTTGAACTGGAGGGGCCATTGGCCTGATCCAACATGGCTTCTCTTACGTTCTTATGTCTGGGGCAGTGATGCTCTGTATTCTTGGTGCTTGTGGGGGGCAAGAGTAGGAGGGCTTCTGGAGTTCTGGCCCCGCTGGTGGGCCTCCTGATGGCCCCTGGGTTTTGGCCACTGTGCGACACACAGAGCGTTGGACTGGGTGGGCCATTGGCCTGATCCAACATGGCTTCTCTTACGTTCTTATGTCTGGGGCAGTGATGCTCTGTATTCTTGGTGCTTGTGGGGGGGCAAGAGTAGGAGGGCTTCTGGAGTTCTGGCTCCGCTGGGGCACCTCCTGACGGCAATTGGGTTTTGTCCACTGTGTGACACACAGAGCG
>NW_015166003.1:20940-28900 GCF_001447785.1 Gekko japonicus
CCAAACACAACAGTTTGGTCCACCCAGTGAAATGAATCACATCCCTACGTTCAGTCTGCACCAGGGGTTGCCAGCCTCCAGGTAGGCCCTGGAGATCTCCAGGAATCACGACTGCTCTCCGGACTACAGAGGCCACTTTCCCTAGAAGAAAACGGCCGCTTTGGCGTGTGGGCGGCTCTATGGCATTCTGCCCTGCTGAGGTTCCCCCCATCCCCAAACCCCGCTGTCCCTGGGCTCTACCACCAAAACCACCAGGGATTTCCCGATCTGGACAACCCAGGGATCCAACCCTTGAAATAGTTCACGAAGTAACACATAGTTACTTTGGAAAATTCACGTCCTGCGGATTAGGTGGCTTTGAAGAGTAAGACCCATGCCTTCATGGCAGATCAACCTGTAGGATGCTCATATGCTGAAAAACGTATTTGTCTCTAGGAGGAAGAAGAGGTTGGATTTAAGAACACAAGAACATAAGAGACGCCTGGACTACAGAGGCCATCTTCCCTAGAAGAGAACGGCCGCTTTGGCGTGTGGGCTCTATGGCATTATACCCTGCTGAGGTTCCCCCCCCATCCCCAAACCCCGCTGTCCCTGGGCTCCACCACCAAAACCACCAGGTGGCTTTGAAGATTAATACCCATGCCTTCATGGCAGATCAACCTGTAGGATGCTCATATGCTGAAAAACGTATTTGTCTCTAGGAGGAAGAAGAGATTGGATTTATATCCTTCCCTTCACTACCCGACGGAGTCTCAGAGAGACTTACGATCCTCCCCCTCCCCGTGAGGTGGGTGGGGCTGAGAGAAGTCTCTTGAGTACTGCCCTTGAGAGAACAGCTCTGAGACAAATTGTGACTGGCCCAAGGTCACACCAGCAGCTACATCTGGAGGAGTGGGGAATCAAACCCAGTTCTCCGAGATTAGAGTCCACCGCTCCTAACCACTACACCAAACTGGCTTTCTAAGGTGCCACCGGACTTGAACCTTGCACTCCGTATTCAAGTATCCCATCTTGCCCTTCGTATCAGCGTCCAGCAATGCATCCTTGCCCTTAAGAATCTTTTCCAGCTCTTTCGCGGCTGCCCTTCCCAGTCTCCGTCTCCTTCAGATTTCTTGGATGCAGCCTCTCTTTTGGTTGATGACAGTGCCAAGGAGTAGAAGATCTCGAACCGTTTTAATTTCTTCATCGTCAGCCTTAAAGTCGTGTTTTGGTTACTAGCATGGAACTGTAGAAAAGAGCAGGAGTCCAGGAGCGCCTTAAAGACTAGCAAGATTTGTGGCTGGGTGGGAGCTTTCATGGAGCTGCGGTGGCTCAAGTGGTTAAGACGCTGAACAGCAGGCTGTGGAAGGTCGGTAGTTCGGCAGTTCGAGACCCAAGTGTGCCGCATGACAGAGTGAGCTCCCGTCTCCAGTTCCAGCTCCTGTCAACCTAGCAGTTCGAAAGCAAGAAATTGCAAGTAGATAGATAGGTACCACTTCGGTGGGGAGGTAACAGCATTCTGCGCACCTTGGTGTTTAGTCATGCCGGGCACATGACCACGGAAACGTCTTCGGACAGCGCTGGCTCTTCGGCTTTGAAACGGAGATGAGCACCGCAACCCTAGAGTCGGACTCGACTGGCTTTCGAGCAAGGGAGACCTTTACCTTTTACCTTCATATAAGAAACAAACTGCTTTGTTAACTGTTGGGAAGAAGAGGCCATCGATGTCTGGCAACCCCCTCTTTCTTCCTCGTCCAAAGATGAGCACCGCAGCCCTAGAGTCAGATTTGATTGGCTTTCGAGCAACGAAAACCTTTACCTTTACCTTGTCCCTATTGCTTTGGGTCCCCCCCCAATGTGTTTTGCTTTCTCTAGTAGTCCCAGAGGGAGCAAAACACATGTGGAAAAGGGGGGGGGGACGGGACCCAAAGCAATAGGGACAAACGGCCCGTCTTCATCTAGCAGCGTAGAACTGGGTACAGAATTCGCCAAACGCATTGACCTGTGAGCACTGCCTTTACCACGGATCTAACAGCGGGAGTTAGGGAAAGGGGAGCTGATCTTCGTAGAATCCTCCCCCCCTTCTTGCATCTGCCTCCTGCAGCAGCTGCCTGGTCTTTCTTCCCTTTCCAGCACAGGAGCAATTATGAGATTAGATTTCACTACTGCGAGAACAGAACAGGCTGCTCTCGCACACGTGTTTTGCAACCAGACATAAATCTGTCTGCTCCCCACTTGGTTTTATTGGCAGCAAGCAGTGTGGTTTGCTCCTCCACGGCCTCCCCCTTCCCCTTTTGGAGGAACACTCTGAGATGGTGCAGTTATAGTGAAGGGCCTGGGAGTCTCCAGTAAGGGGGGGGGCAGGCAAGGGGGGCCCTGCGTTCTTCCTGCCCAAGAGGTTTCCCTCGTTCTGTAGAATAAGAAATCCGGAATGGACAAGGAGGAGGGTTGGCTGACGTCCGGGTGGGACCTGGAGATCTCCCAGCAGTACAACTGGTCTCTAGACAACAGAGCTCAGTTCCCTGGGAGAAAATGGCTGCTTTGGAGGGAGGACTCTATGGAATTTGTGAAGAAGAAGAAGAAGAAGAAGAAGAAGAAGAAGAAGAAGAAGAAGAAGAAGAGGCGGCGGCGGCGGCGGCGATTGGATTTATGCCCCGCCGTTCACTACCCAAAGGTGTCTCAGAACGGCTGACAAACTCCTCTCCCTTCCCCTCCCCACAATAGACACCCTGTGAGGTAGGCGGGGCTGAGAGAGCTCTGACGGAAACTGCTCTTTTTTCAAGAACAGCTCTTATCAGAACTACGGCTTGCCCAAGGCCATCCAGCCAGGTGGGAGTGGAGGAGTGGGGAATCAAACCCGGTTCTCCCAGATTAGATAGTTAAATAGTGGGTTCACAATACTAGCGTGGTTTCAGCATAGCTTCTTTATTAAGAACTTAACAACAACACACATGTGGCGAGCCGCAACTATATACAGAAACCCCTAGCCCAAAATACACCCCCAAAATACAAACACACCAATAGGCAATTAGATACTTAAAGGTAAAGGTTTCCCTTGCTCGAAAGCCAGTCAGATCCGACTCTAGGGTTGTGGTGCTCATCTCTGTTTCCAAGCTGAAGAGCCAGCGCTGTCCAAAGAGTTCTCCGTGGTCATGTTGCCGGCATGACTGGACGCCGAGGCGCACGGAATGCTGTTCCCTTCCCACCGAAGCGGTACCTATTTATATACTTGCAATTTCTTGCTTTCAAACGACTAGGTTGGCAGGAGCTGGGGCCAGAGACGGGAGCTCACTCCGTCACGCGGCACTCGGGTATCGAACTGCTGTACTACCAACATTCCAGCCTGCAGCTCAGCGTCTTAACCACTTGAGCCGCCGCAGCTTAGGGACTTAGGGACCCTTAATTGCACCACATGCTTCAAGCGGATGTTCCCTGATTGGCCGGCTCGGCAAGGGCGGCCAATCCAAATGTAGCAGCTAGGAGTTTTCATTGCGCAGTATTCATTAGCGTGTGAGCGATAATAGAAGAAAATTTTCTACAGAATTACTACCGTAAGCGTTTTTGCAACTTATCTTTATCGATTCTTCGTTATTTTTGTCACGGATGTTGTTTTTGGAATTCCACACCTGGAAGATGGCAACCCTACATCTGCACTGAAAATGCAGATGTGTTAAGATCTTAACTTTACATTTGCTTCTAGAACGATATTGCTATACATATGTGGTACAGTGAAAGAGTCAAGCTGTGGTCATAATGTGCACTTGCTCGGAAGTATGCTCCAGTGCACTCAGGGGGGACTGACTGACTTCTGAATATGTGTGCTTAGGATCACACTTCTTGGAGGGTACTTTTATGATAACGTGGAACTGGTGGACTGAGAATGTTGCCAGCAGCCATGTGGATGCAGTAATGGTAGGGATTAGGGGCAAGAGCTCGGTATACACCAAGCCAAATAAATACTGGAAAAATACATTATCGGTATTTATTCAGCTGAACACAGATCAGAGATATGTAATCAGCTACCGATATAGCTGAACAGAAGTTTGCAAACAGAAGAACGGCCATGAACTTCCATCAATTTTAAGGCACTTCGTGAAGAGCAGAAAGCAGGGGTTTAAATGGCTTCGAGCCACTTAAACCCCTGCATTTTGTTCTCTGCTTTTTGCAGGGAAGCCCATGCTTTCTGTTCCCCGCTGCTTTTTGCAGGGAGAACCCGTTCTGCCCCCTACGAAAAGTGTTGGGGAGCGGAAAGCAGGGGCCATGAACTGCTATGAACTGGTTCGGTTTGCGAACCAACCTCCCATTTCATATCGGTTCGTGGTTCTGTTTGTGGTTTGGCCGCGAACTGAAACGAACCACAGAAATGCAGTTCGTGCCCGTCTCTATCCGGCATCCCATTTCACAGAGGGCCCAACCAGTTACCCCAGATATGGAGGTCCCCCTTGAGTCGTTGTGGCTCGTAGCCATTAATGGACTTTGCTACCTACATAAGAAGTAGTCCATAAACTCTTCTGCAGGTCAGGAAGAAACTTCAGCCAGATATTGTCCCCTATTTAGACAGCTGTAAGTAGGGGGGGGGGAAAGGTTGGCAGCTCATGTTGTGTCCCAGCTGTGTTACATGTGGAGCAGTGCTTTCCTCTAACCTGCGGAGTCTTGTGAGCAAAAATTCTACTTTGTAAGCTACTGGCATTAAAGTTGTGAGCGAGCGATTTGACTACTGCAGGAATCAGTTTGCTCTGGGGCCATGCTTCCTGAGCTCAGACAAAAACGTGTGAGCCGGAGGCTAAAGAACTATGCGCTAACTCACACTAACTCAGCTTAGAGGGAACACTGATCTGGAGTAGTAAGAGCAGCAGAGCTTCTATGATGCAGGGGGAAGGTCCCTGTGCTTCTCTAAAACGAGGAAGAAGAGAAGAGATTGGATTTATACCCCGCCCTTCACTACCCAAAGGTGTCTCAGAGCGGCTGACAAACTCCTTTCCCTCCCCCTCCCCCTCCCCACAACAGACACCCTGTGGGGTAGGCGGGGCTGAGAGAGCTCTGACAGAAACTTATCTTTTTCAAGAACAGCTCTTATCAGAACTATGGCTTGCCCAAGGTCAACCAGCCAGGTGCAAGCGGAGGAGTGGGGGAATCAAACCCGGTTCTCCCAGATTAGAGTCCGCGCACTTAACCACGACACCAAACTGGACCACGAAGGAGACCGACCAGACCAGCGCTCCACACAGCTGTTCTACTGGTGCTAGACCTATGGGGTGTTGAGGCCCTTCCCTATCCACTGGAAGTCCAGCACAGCTCCGTTGTGTCTCCCGAGAGTCCATTTCCCAGCCTCTCTTTGCATTCCTAAGGAACCGGACCTTTCTTTGAAATAACAAACGGAAGATGCCCTTGTCACCGTGCCAGTGCCGGCAACTGCCGGGAATCGTGGAACGCAGGCGGCCTCCGACGAGAAGCTAAAAATGTACGCTTGCACGTGCCCCCCTCCAGAGAGATTCTTCCTCCCCCCCCACCTGGAAATGCAGCACACATGTCAATGGCCTGTTCTCAGAACCTGCCTGTCAAGGATATGATGTTCCAAGGCAGGGGTCTCCTGCTCTTGGACGCGAGTCAAGAGGAGCCGCTCCGAGAGAGCAGCTTTCAAGGCCGCCGGAGAAGAAGCAGGCCGAGTTGTAAACAAATTAAGACAGACAGGCGGGGGGGGGGGACTGGCGGAGGGGGGGGAGATGCAGCTCTCGAATGCAGATTTCGTTGCCGGCGCAAAGAAAGCAAAGCTTGCACGGCAGCGAGAAGCGCCTGGACTGGAACCGATGGAGGCCGCTTGGTTTTGCCAAGTCAAGCAGCATGAGGCTTTTCTCTCCAACCCCCCCCCCTTTGGAGGCACCCAATGAGGCAGATTTTTGGCTCCTCCTTGTGATATGCAAATCCCAGGCTCGCCAAACCCAGTCCGTGAAATTGCCAAACTAGGTCAGGTCTGTTTGCCCGCATTGCTAAGGGAGCATCAGACGAAACACACTTGGGACGTCTTAAAGACTAGCAAGAGACTGCCACAGGAGGTGGTGGCGGCTATAAGCATGGGTGGCTTCAAGAGGGAATTAGATAAGCATACGGAGCAGAGGTCTATCAGTGGCTATTAGCCACAAGGTATAGATAGGGGCTCTGGGGCAAGTGATGCTCTGTCTTCTTGGTGCTTGGGGGGGGGGGTCAACAGTGGGAGGGCTTCTAATGTCCTGGCCCCACTGCTGGACCTCCTGATGGCACCTGGTATTTTTGGCCACTGTGTGACAGAGTGTTGGACTGGATGGGCCATTGCCCTGATCCAGCATTGGCTTCTCTTCTTAAAATTCGATGTAGGATATAAGCTTTCGTGAGTCGCAGCTCGCATCTGAGGAAGTGTGCCGCGACTCACGAAAGCTCCTCCCCTGCCACAAATTTTGTTAGACTTTAAGGTGCTCCTGTACTCTTGCTCTTTTCTACTGCGGCAGCCAGACTAATATGGCTACTCATCTTGATCTAGGACATCTTAGATGCCTTCATTCTTTCCCATCAAAGGGTTCCAAGATGGGCCATTCAGTTTGCCTCGATCCGGTGTTTCTGTAAACCTGTGACGTCTAGGCCAGGGGTCCCCAACATGGTATGTGCTCTCTGACATTTTGTGATTGGCACCACCTCCTGCGGGAGCCATTCTGTGACTGTGCCCAGCGCCCCTTGTCGGAATTCCAAAGGTGCCTGCAGGCGCAAGAAGGTTGCACATTGCACATTTGTAACTTATGTATTTAATTCGATAGCTTTAAAAGATACACATGGTCCTGTTCGGATGAAGACTACGGAACGACTTCGTAATCCGGAAAACTTCGTTAATCCTATCGTTTTGGACCTCTTTTTGCACGTGATATGATTTTGGACCTTTATCGTAATATATCTGTAATGATTGACTCTGGCCGTGCTATTTAGCAGACACACACAGCTTTCATTGTTCTCCTTTTGTACTGAGCACTGTTGAGGCCTTCTGTGACATCAGAGGAGCTCAACCAACAGTGTTGAAATAGGTGAACTAGGAGGAAAGATCAAGTGACCGGGTGTATTGAAGAAGGAGAAGGTAAATACAATCCATTGTATTGATTGGGCCTCGAACAAGTAGCTTTCTGTCTTCCATTTTCTCAGAAGTTTGTACATCCCAAATCTTGTTGTTCTCTAAGGCGCTGCTGGACTCGAACCCAGCTCTTCTACCGCAGAACAACATGGCTGCACTCCTGAAACTGTGTTTCATATTACGGCTCTTTGTGAGTGCTAAGAATATTCTTCCCGCATTGTTTATAGAAGAAAATGTGGTTCGGTTGAGCGGTTTTGTTAGTTCTGATCGCTACTTAGTATTACTCACAGGGCAGAGTCTTACAGGGGCTCACAATTTGGATTACAGGTCAGGTCAGCTCGTATTTGCTAGAAATAGTGTTTGTTAGCACCGGCTGAAAAATGCAGCCGTGGCAGTATTTTCACTTCGGCTGGCCAGAATGCAAGCTGGCATACCGTGGGGGCGGGGGGAAGAGGGCTGGAGTTTGGTGACTGCAGTTCGAAAGGGGCCCTGCTCACATCTTAAACCGAAATAAGAGCTTTGCTTAAAAGATGCCAGGGTGAGACTTAAAAGTGAATGGCGGGCACAGCTTCCCAGTGGTTAAGTGCATGGACTCTAATCTGGGAGAACTGGGTTTGATTCCCCATTCGTCCACATGCAGCTGTTGGAGTGACTTTGGGTCAGTCACAAGTTCTCTCAGAGCTGTTCTCTCAAGAGCAGTTCCCTCAGAGCTCTCTCAGCCCCACCTACCTCACAGGGTATCTGTTGTGAGGAGAGGAAGGGACGGAGGATGTGAGCCACTCTGAGTGAAGGGCAGGGTATAAATCCAATCTCCTCAGCCGCCAGTTTGGTGTAGTGGTTAAGTGCACGTAGAGCCGGGTTTGATTCCCCACTCCTCCACTTGCACCTGCT
>NW_015166003.1:29391-31349 GCF_001447785.1 Gekko japonicus
TTCTTCTTCTTCTTCTTCTTCTTCTTCTTCTTCTTCTTCTTCTTCTTCTTTTCCGGAAGGGGCTGTGGCTCAGTGGGAGAGCCTCTGCTTGGCATACAGAAGGTCCCAGGTTCAATCCCCCTGGCATCTCCAGTTAAGGATCAGAAAGTCGGGGATGTGAAAGACCCCTCTGCCTGAGACCCTGGAGAACTGCCACCAGTCAGGATAGACAATATTGACCTTGATGGAGCAATGCTCTGATTCAGTAGAAGGCACCTTCGTGAAGCTCAGCAGGTGGCTCCCCCAGTAAAGCAGGGCCGGTGTTTGGCTTGAGTGATCTGCTGCTCTCCAGAGAGGGCCCCCCCATCCCTGTCTTAAGCCTGCTGCACCTCCGCTCCAACCTCTGAAATGGCAGCCTCGGAATGCCAGGCAAGTGGGCAGCCGGCAGCCGGCATCCCAAGGTGAGCAGCGACCTCTGCCCGCCTCCTTTGCTAATCGCGCTTGTCCTTCAGATCGCCCCCCCTCTTTTCCAGCTGAGCTGTTTGTTTTCGCTCTGGTGGCTGGAGGGTCTCCCTCTCTCCTTTCCCCCACGCCACCGTCTCCATTCTTCCCCTTTGCAGGGATCCTCCTGAATTCTTTGAGCACACTCTCGGAGACTGAATATCACATGAAGGCGTTTCCCCAGTGGGACGGGTAAATTCTGCCTCCGGCAATCGCAGGTGTGTGCGATCCGGGATTGCTACGGCTGAACGCCATTGATATTTCTTAGCGTTCTAATCTGTCCCCGAAGCCGGTGCGTGTCAGGAGCCAATTTGCTGGCACGGAGTACCAGACGTCCCTCTCCTTTCGTGTCCTCTCCTCTCCTCCGTCCCGGAGTTCCCGGCCAGAAAGAGGCATGCTATGCTGCATTTAAAAAAAACCCACTATGGTTGCAAACCCAGGGCTGAGAGATGCCGTTTCCACCGGGGGTCAAAGGGGTTAGGGTTTGTACTGCAGGTTGTATTGCCCTGTAGTAAGACTGGCACGCTGGTCAGATGACCCAGGTCCACGCTCAGCTTGCCACCTGTGCATTGACTGCCAATCAAAGTTCAGTGAAGTCAGCAGCCCTCTTGAATGAGTGACAGCCTGTCTGGGGTTACTAAACCCTCCATGGGCCCTGGGGATCTTCTGGAATTACAGCCCATCCCCAGGTTATGGAGATCAGTTCCTCTGGAGGAAATGGCAGCTTTGGAGGGTGGACTCTATGGCATCCCAACACTGATTGGTCTCCCGCTCTCCCCGGCAGGACCATAGCTACAGTGGGGCTTTTGAGGGCTCTGGCCCCTTTCCTAAAGGCACAGCCCCACAAGAATTTTTCCTGTAAATGCTTTTTTTCAATAATTTAAAAACATTTTTAAAAGGCATGCACTCCTTTAAGCAGAGTTTGGTGCTGTAGTTGACTAATTCCCGCGCTGAGCAAGGGGGTTGGAGTAGGTGACCTCTAAGATCCCTTCTAACTCTGTGTCAAGAAACTGGTCTCCTTTCAGAGAGTTTTTCTGCCTAAGTGTTAGCTTTCTTGACTATAGGAGTCATGTTTGTTAGGGAATTCTTAATTTTAAAGTGAATCAGCAGAGTATTAAAGAGGCAGAGTCCATGGTGTGTTTAAAAGATAAAAGTTTACTACAGCCTAGCATGGGGAAAAGGTACATGGGATGTAAAATAACAAAGAGCTGATATTCCTACATCCTTACAGCTAGACTGAAAATGGCAGAAGAGACACTTCTTCTTGGTCAGAACAAAGAACCATAAAATGCTAATACTTGGCACGCTGGTCTCCAATCAGAACAACAAACTAGACCTGAAGTTCCCGGGCTTTCTAACTCTCTAAACAGATTGGTTACAAACAAACATGTGACTTAACAAACATCATTAACCCAGTAAATAGTGAAGAAGTGTTTTAACTTGTAACACCCAACACCCCTTCTCAAGTTATAACACTG
>NW_015166003.1:33421-37292 GCF_001447785.1 Gekko japonicus
GGGAGGCCTGAGCTCGGCTCACCAAACTCCCCCCCCCTGTGGTGGTGAGGGCTGCTTACAGCCGCCGGCCCACCAAGCCTTCTCCCGCCCCCCCGTCCCGAGGGTGGCTACCGCCCGCGGCCCCACCAAGCCTTCTCCCGCCCCCCCGTCCCTCCCTGGCATCGGGGGCGCAGCCTGAGTGGCTTCCAGCCGCCAGGCCCCGCCAATCTCTCCCCCCCTTCTTCCCCCTCCGCCGGTCTCCTCTCCCCCCGCTCTAGTGGCCGATGTCGTCCTCCTCTCTCCCCGCCTCGGCTCCAGTGGCGAGGCCTGAACAGCTTCCAACCACTGGCCCACCGCAGAGTTCCAAGAGCGTTCCCTGCACATGCATAAATATCCCCCCTATATTTTTTCAACTTTTTAGATTTTTATGCACACCTGGGGAGTGCCCCAAGTGTGCAGGAAAATCTCCCTGCCCCCCAGGTGTCCCCAATGTGCGGATTTAGATATCCGCACGCAGGAGGCGCCTTGGGAATTAGATATATAGATACATTTAGTTCCAGCAGATAAATTTAGACAATAAAAGTGTATATATTATGTAAAAAAATCTGCGTCTCAGTGCAACTGATTCTGCTAAGAATTTTGCAACCATAATTGTGATCTCAGTATTAGCATCATTAAGGAAATGTTGAACAGTTCTAGATTTATTAGAAAATAGGCGTGGCCAAAGGGGTAAGGATTTCATATGTGAGGGTCAGTGTTCCCTCTAAGCTGAGTTAGTGTGAGCTATTGCACAGTTTTGTAGCCTCCGGCTCACACATTTTTGTCTTAGCTCAGGGAGGAGGGCTCCAGAGCAAACTAATCTATGCAGCAGCCAAATCACTCGCTCACAACTTTAATGCCAGGAGCTCACAAAGTAGAATTTTTGCTCACCAGACTCCACCGCTTAGAGGGAAGCATTGGTGAGGATGTGTGCAGTTGGCAGTCCAGAATAATATGGGAAATTGAATCTGGGGCCATACTGAAAATTTGCAGAGTCTTTCTTAACGGGGGGATTTTGTTAAATCGACCCCACAACATGTTTGAGGGAAAGACGTTCAGCTGAGCCAGCGTAAAGGCTCTACGATGGGAGGGAAGGCTGAGATTGTGTAAATAATGGGCCATTTGGCCATGTTGGAGTGAGACTCAGAGTCCATCAGGCCAAGCATTTCCTTTACCTATTTGGTAAAATAAGATCTATTTGGCTCGAACCAACTTGTACCACAGGCACCTGAGAAGCGCGTGTTCAATCGTTTCAACTTCTCCCAAATCACATTGACAAAGTCTCTGGTCAAAAGGTATCTTTCTGTATCTCCCCTCAAGGAGAGCCGAGGGAAGGGCCGTGCATCTAGTTAAGGTGAACGCTTTTCTCATCTTGTGATCATCTAAGCTGGAAAGGTAATTAGGAGGGAGAAGTCAGTACCTGATTTGCTCAGACACTGTATAAGCTGGGCATGGGGCTAGGTCAAACTGTCTCCCTGTGTATTCCATCCGACTTTGCCTCCTGCGTCGGCCATTTTGGTTTTGGCTCCTCCCCCCCGTGGCAGCCATTTTGGGGCGCCGCTCACCAACCCCCTCTCAAAATTCCAAATGTTCCTGCAGGCTCAAAAGCGTTGGGGACCCCCGTTCTAGGGAATTGCTTTTCCTGCTCCCGAGCATCATCTGGGTGTGGTTAAGCCGGTGTTCTGCAGCCCCAGTGTCTGGAATGGCCCGGAGGAGGGGATCAGGCGAGAGCAGGAAGAGACGACACCAGAACGGTTTCTGGTCTTGTCCATCCTCGTTGAAGAAGCTCTTTTCCATTTTGCTCGGCCTGGCTTTCTTGCCAGGCTAGCGTCTAACAGAGTTCCGTGGCATCGGGGGCCTGTGAAATGGCGCACACCTTCTCGGCGCTGTGTTGCTTTCACTGTGGGCCGACTGCTCTTCCCTGGGACGTAGACCTCACTTAGCTCTGTTGCAACAGCCTCAGACAGAGGCAGAATGAGGCAGAATGCTTCCCCCCCGCCCAGCGCCTCTTCTTGCCTACTTGGCCCTCAGCCTCCGGCCGGGAAGCTGCCATGGCTGATAAACGTAAAGATGGCTGCATAAGGCAGCCTCTTTTCTGCACGGCTGATTTGCGATTCCCATTGCCGGGGAGGAATCGGAATCATTTTGGACCATGACGGGCTCAGTCAAAACATGCAAGAGCTGGGATAATTCAGGATGGAGATACACGGGGGGGAATGCAGAAGGGTGATTTCCTCTGGCTGCTGAAAAGGTCAGTTTCTGTGTGTGTCTCTCCCCCCCCCTTTGCCCAAACGATGCACGTGACCGCCTGGAAGTGAAACACTCCTGTTAAGTAGCTTCAATAGGGTTTGCCAGCTCCGGGTTAACAAACCCCGGGAGATTTGGGGGATGGGATCTGAGGAGGGGAGGGTTTTTTGGGGGGGAGGGACTTCAGTAGGGTATAATGCCTTGGAGCCCACCCTCCCACAGCAGTCAGTCGCTCCAGGGCAGGTGTGGCCAAGAGCCACATAGAATAAACGTCAGATGTTTGAGAGCCACAAGACACGAACAAGCAGGGGTCATTTCGCAGAAAAAGAGGTGCAGGAGCTCATTGGCACAACTCATTAGCATAACCTATTTGCATGTGCCACACCCCCTGACATCACCGGAAGTGTGTCAGAAGGCAACACCCACCACTCAGTCTCCACCCCCAAAATCTCCAGGTATTTCCTAACTCAGAGTCGGCGAGCCAGCTTCACACTTTTTGACTAAAGACACTCTAGGTTTCCTTTGCTCTTGCAGGGAAGCAACCCTACCACAGCCGTGAAAACACAGATCAAGTCAGTATGCTTTTGCTTTTTCTGCAATAAATCAGGAAAACGATCAAAAGATTATTCTGGCAACCACATTGCCTGGGAGAGGTATGAATCAAAAGGGTAATGTTTATAGCAGTCTTGAGGAGCTTGCCTTCTATTGCACCTTCACACACATTAAGACCAGAGAAGGTATAATCCCAAACTGACATCACACCAGCAGCCATGTACACAGTGCTGCCCATGTTTGTCATCTGCCATAAACACATCAAGGCAGGCTATAGCAAGGATAGTTCTACAGTAAGATCAGGCCACAACATTTACTGTAGCCGAATCACGGCACAGCCAGCGTCTCTCCAGCAAAAACCCGGCGGCTATCCACAGCCCTGTGCCCGCTCCTGGGCTTGTTACTCCCGGAACGCTGTTCCTGTGCGTTCCCCCTCTAAATGACCCCTGTGAACAAATATGAAACGTTTTTCCTGGGAAACATGCAGATTTGCATTTTATTAACATTAAATGAGAGTGCCAAAAATAATAGCAAAAGCGGTAAAAGCAGGTATTGATAATGATATTTATTGGTCCAATGATAATTTTTTTGCTAATGATATTTTGCTTCTCCAGCCGCCCTGCCAGGAGCCACACAATATTGGTGAAAGAGCCGCATGCGGCTCCCGAGCCACAGTTTGGCCCCCCTGCTCCAGGGGAACTGCTCTCTGCCTCCTGGAGACCAGCTGTCATAGCAGGAAATCTCCCGCTACCACCTGGGGATTCACAAACACCCCAAAATGGAAATAAAGTGAATGCAGTTATGCAAACGAACAAACAGAATAATCTGTCGCGCTGTACAAACCACACTAGAGACGACTGTCTTCTCATACAGTTTTACTTTCAACCAAAATCAATACACCTAACAAATGGTTTTGCCACCATGCATAAATACAGGGGTCATTTCATAGAAAAAGAGGTGAAGAAGCTCATTAGCATAACTGATTAGCATAACTTATTTGCATATACCATACCCCCTGACATCACCGGAAGTGTGTCAGAAGGCAACACCCACC
>NW_015166003.1:37437-41409 GCF_001447785.1 Gekko japonicus
GGGGGGAGCTCTGCAACTTACCTGGCTACTTCTTGCTCTGACTGACGGCTGCTGGGAGCAGGGGGAGGGTCTTGTTGCATGTGCCCACCCCCTGGGCTCTTTACTGCTGGAGCTCCGCTCCTGTGTGCTCCTGCAGGAAATGACCCCTGCATAAATGACAACTGTACCAGTTGAATAGTGACCTAATAGTCCCGGAAAGTACAAGTCTCTCTTCAGATCGATCCGGTCACCGGCTCACGGTGCAGAGAAGAGTTTCCAGAAGAAAGCACGCCGTAGACGGCAGGAGCTAGCTGTAGTGCGAACCAAAGGAGCATCAACGGCACGCCTAGGTTGCCTTGCCATTTCTTAGGGCTTCATCAGGCCGCTTTTCTTTAGTGATGGAGTTCAGCTCAGCTCTGGCAAGATTCAAAATTACACGAAGTCCACCGGTATGTTCCAAGTAGCTAGGAATCAAGCAAAACTGTTACGTATATTAGTTTTTGTTGTAAGTAGAGCTGTATAAGAAGACAGTAGTCTCTAGCAATGTTCCCTCTAAGCTGTGGAGTCTTGTAAGCAAAAATTCTATTTTTTGCACTCCTGGCATTCAAGTGGTGAGCGAGCGATTTGGCCACTGCATATATCAGTCTGCTCTGGAGCCCCATCCTTTCTGAGCCGAGACAAAAATGTGCGAGCCGGAGGCTAAAAAACTGTGAGCTAGCTCACACTAACTCAGCTCAAAGGGAACACTGGTCTCTAGTGTAATTTGTGCAGCATGACGGATTATTCTGTTTGTTTGTTTGTACCACCTGGGGACTGGCAACCCTCTAAAGTTCAAGCTCACGGTAGTCTCTCCCCACCCTTTTTGGGTATTTTTTAATGTTTATATGTCTCTGTGTGTGTGCATGCATGCATGTGTGTGTGCACACCTAGAAGTTGTGGCGACTGGTGACTGACGCCCTGCTTGGAGCCTGGAGGATATTCAGAGAGGTGGCGGAATAAAGGCTGTCCCCGCCTCCCACCTCTGGTATTCCAAGGAGGTCTCCCGTCCAAGTACTTGCCAGAGTTGGCCCTGCTTAGCTTCCGAGATTGGACGAGATCGGGCCTGCCTGGGCTATCCAGGTCGGGGCTCCCCCCCCCGCGTTTGAACTGGAACGAACATCACAGAAAAACGGAATCCCAGCCAAGAGTTTTGCTTCTGGACAATCTCAGAGGCGCCTCTCGACGGCCCTCCTGTATTGGCCGCTGGATTCGTAGAACAGGCAAATGGTGGAGTCAGGTGGAGGAATCTGTGCTGCCAGGTCTCGCAAGACTTGTGACTTTTGCTGTCTGCAAATAAGTGCTTAATTTGGGAAGACGTCTGTTACGGAGGTCTTCGGCAGATTCAATGCGTTGCAGTCCCTCGTGGATCCAAAGCAAACTATGTGACTGCTGCTGTCGTTTTTGCGGCTCTGTGTTCTCTGGGTTCCCCTACTGTTTTCGGAAAGTCCTGCCCTCATCGTCGGGATGCCAGCCTCCAGGTGGGGCCTGGAGTTCTCCAGGAATCACAACTCATCTCCAGACTACAGAGACCGGTCCCCCTAGAGGACATGCCGGCTTTGGAAGGGTGGACTCTATGGCACCACATCGCCACCGAGCGCCTACCCCAAACTCTGTGCTCCCCAGGCTCCAGTCCGAGGTCTCCGGGGCAGGGGTGGAAGTTGTGCATTTTCCAGCTGGAGAATTGAAGCAGAGCCCCCCTTGCCTGAAGGTGCTGCCTGGGTCAGTGTTCCCTCTAAGCTGCGTTCGTGTGAGCTAGCTCACAGGGTTTTTTTAGCTTCCAGCTCACACATTTTTGTCTCAACTCAGGAAGGAGGGCTCCAGAGCAGACTAAATTATGCAGTAACCAAATCGCTCGCTCACAACTTTAATGCCAGCAGCTCACAAAGCAGAATTTCTGCTCACCAGACTCCACAGCTTAGAGGGAGCATTAGCCTGGGTAGATTGCTGAATGAATCCGGACCTATCCGTTCCACGACTGGGAGCATCACCGGAGAGCCCTTTTGGTGTAGTGGTTAAGAGCACAGACTCTTATCTGGGAATACTGGGTTTGATTCCCCCACGCCTCCACGTGCAGCTGCTGGTGTGACCTTAGGCCAGTCACAAGTTCTCTCAGAGCTGTTCCCTCAAGAGCAGTCCTCAGGAGAGCTCTCTCGGCCCCACCTACCTTGTTGTGGGGAGGGGAAAGGAAAGGAGATTGTAAGTTGCTCTGAGACTCCGAGTGAAGGGTGGGGTATAAACCCCATCTCCTCCTCCCCCCCCCACTTCTCCTCCTCCTCTGAGTGATGTGGCCTTCTCAGAAAAATGGCCTAAACCAGCGTGTACCTTTCCAACCAGAATCGACAGTGTCGTTTTGCATTTTCAAAAATACTCATCTCTCCCTTATAATAAAAGAGTTTTGGGTGCCAAAGTTCTAAAATGCACTCCTTTAGTGTTAGGCCGAAAAAACTGCCACTCGGAAGACACTGGCTGGGTTCATTGGCTGCTTTGTGCAGTCCCGGCCAGCGTTCCAAGGTCATTTACATATGGAAGCTGATTGGACTACACTCCATTCCACACCTCAAACTCACCCCCCCCCAAGGCAGTTGGAATTTTCAGTTGGGAGAGGAGAATGATGTCAGCTGCTCCCTAGGCAGAGGCTGTGTGTGTGTGGGTATAAACCCCATCTCCTCCTCCTCCCCCCCCTTCTCCTCTGCCTTCTCCTCCTCCTCTGAGTGATGTGGCCTTCTCAGAAAAATGGACTAATTCGAAATTTCTGGCAAAAAATACAAAAAATATTTTGAAGGATTTTAAAAATTAATATACCATTAACACCGGAAATTTGTTTACTAAATATGTTACCGGATACAAGCAAAGAGCATGTGCACATAATAATATACACACCAACAGCAGCTAGAATACTCATAGCTAAGAGATGGAAATCTGAAAGTTTACCATCCATAAGAGAATTGAAATATAAAATCTTACAAGTAGCAGAGATGGATAAGTTGAATATTAATTTACAAAATAAACCAGATGAGATTTTTTCGGGATAGATGGGGAATAGTACACGACTGGCTAAAGACAGAAAAAGCTAGGCAATAAAGAATGAAAATGCTAGTATTTGATACTTGATGTATGACCAAAAGATGAATTTTGTGTTGAAAAATGAATAATACAATTACTATGCTTTAGTTATGTGAATGAAAAATGGAAAAATAAAATTTGTTAAAAAAGAAAAAAAGAAAAATGGACCAAACCAGCGTGTACCTTTCCAACCAGAATCGACAGTGTCGTTTTGCATTTTCAAAAATACTCATATAACATCAATATAACCTGATGCTCTTCCTGTGTCTTCTGCGGACTCTCCTTTTTCTGAAACCAGGTGGCTGGAGGTTAATTCCGCTGCCCCCCCCCCAAAGGCCTGCTGGGCAGCTGGAGCTCTTGGGCTCCCTTTGCACAATTATCTGGCTTTTGGAAAGCTTCTTTCCCTCTCCGTGACCTTTCTTTGCTGTGAATGGAGCCTGGCATTTTGTGCCCTGCCGCAGCTGCAGGGGCCTCCTTCCTTGTAAGGGCTGCGGGGAGAAGCTGCCTGGCCGCTCCTTGGCTGTTTCAGGGTGTGTGGTTTTTTTTGCAAGCGACGCTGGAAGCTTAGAAAACAGCAGAGCAAACTCCACTGAGGCAGCTGAGAGTTTCTGGGAGTGCGGAAGCTGAACGCTTATAAGAACATCAGAAGAGCCCTGCTGGACAAGTCCCATAGTCCATCTAGTCCAGCTCCCTGTCTCACACAGTGGCCAATTAGACCAGCCACAGTAACCACAGTGGCCTCTGGAGGTCCAACAACAAGGCATAGAGGCCGAGGCCTTAAGAACATAAGAGAAGCCAATGTTGGATCAGGCCAATGGCCCATCTAGTCCAACACTCTGTCACACAGGGGCCAAAAACGCCAGGTGCCATCAGGAGGTCCACCATTGGGGC
>NW_015166003.1:41459-44584 GCF_001447785.1 Gekko japonicus
CCACGTGTTAATCACTCTTTGGGTGAAGAAGGACTTCCTTTTATCTGTTCTAACCCGACTGCTCAGCAATTTCATGGAGTGGCTATTAGTTCTTGTATTGTGAGAAAGGGAGAAAAGTATTTCTTTCTCTACCTGGTTTATCCCACGCATAATCTTATAAACCTCGACCGTGTCACCCCTCAGCCGTCGTTTCTACAAGCTAAAGAGCCCCACGTGTTTTAACCTCCTGGCCTTCTGGTGCCTCCTGGATCTGGGATTCAGATGTTTAGTGCCTCTGAATATGGAGGTTCCGCTCAGTCACCATGGCTAAAAAAGGTAAAGGTTCCCTTGCTCGAAAGCCAGTCGAGTCCGACTCTAGGGTTGCGGTGCTCATCTCCGTTTCAAAGCCGAAGAGCCAGCGCTGTCCGAAGACGTTTCCGTGGTCATGTGGCCGGCATGACTAAACACCAAGGCGCACGGAACGCTGTTACCTTCCCACCAAAGTGGTACCTATTTATCTACTTGCAGTGTCTTGCTTTCGAACTGCTAGGTTGGCAGGAGCTGGAGCTAGAGACGGGAGCTCACTCCGTCATGCGGCAACTCAGGTCTCGAACTGCTGAACTACTGACCTTCCACAGCCTGCAGTTCAGCATCTTAACCACTTGAGCCACCGCAGCTCCTAGCTCACCATGGCTACTGATAGACTTATCCTCCATGAATCTATTGAATTCCCTTTGAAAGCTCTCTGTTCCTGTGGCCATTATGACGTCCTCCGGCAGCAAATTCCACATTTGAATCACTCTCTGTATAAAGTAGTATTTCCTTTTGTCCCTCCTAGCAAATTCCACGTTTGAATCACTCTCTGTATAAAGTAGTATTTCCTTTTGTCCGTCCTAAACCTACTGCCCCTCAGCTTCATTGGATGCTCTCAAGTTCCTCCCCTTAACGCTGTTTTGTGGCGGTGTGTCAGTTAGCACTGCCATGTTGCTGGAATGTGTGTAGGGGGAGACCTAGGCACAGAGCTTCACTGTCTGGGTATTATCTACTATCTTGACCTTGGGAGGTTCCAGCTGCTGTCGGCTTTAGCTGGGAACCAACGGCTTTGGCTTTTGCCCACTCTCTTTTCCCCGTGCGTGCGAACTTCGCTTTTTGGCTTCAGTTTGTAAGGGGTGTGTGTGTTTGATCCTAGTATAATCCAGGGTGTCATACTGTTTCCGGGCATCCTGACACAAGCGGTACACGTGTCATAGTTCTGGTGTACCAATAAACAGAATTCTTCTTCTGAAGCACTGTGTTGTGTGACCGGTGTCTGAACAGAGCCTGGGTTGAGTGGGGAAGGATAAACACAGACAACTAACTTTAAAAAAAATCAGGAGCCAGTCCAATGTGTCTGGTTCGGGTTAAAGGTCTTGAAAGGCTGAAGACCCCTGTATCCACGGTTCCCTCTAAGCTGAGCTAGTGTGAGCTAGCTCACAGTTTTTTAGCCTCCGGCGCACACGTTTTTGTCTCAGCTCAGGAAGGAGGGCTCCAGAGCCAACTAACTTGTGCAGCAGCCAAGCCGCTCGCTCACAACTTTAATGCCAGTAGCTCACAAAGTAGAATTACTGCTCACAAGACTCTGCGGCTTAGAGGGAACATTGCCGGTATCCACCAGGAGGACTCAGCAAGAGCACCAGCAGAGACATCTGATTAAAATATGAACAAAGGCCTGTAAAATATATATGCTGAAGTAAATCGTGAAACATTTGGCAGCTCTTTACCCCAAACCGTTAAAAGAACAGTCCCACTCAGTGCTTGGCCGTAACAAGTTTCCAGGGAAGGGAATGCTGACGTTGTTTCCAGAGGGTTTGAGGAAGGGTCGAATGAGTCACGTGAGAAACCCAGTGTGTGTTGCGATGGAGAAACAGCAGGTCATGGAGTCAGCCCAGGTTTCTGAAGACTGTTCCCGGAGTGTCTTGAATCGCTGCTTCCCAAACACTCACTGAACCATGAAGATCTCTTATGAAAGCTCCCTGCCGTCGACTTAAACACGTTAAAAATGTGCCGTGGGAGTCGGGATTTCCCGGACAAATGTTACGGATCCCCCTTTGGAGGAGCTAAACAGGTTTCACAGAGAGCTGGTGGCGTCCCGTCAAATCTATCTGTCTGGGTAATAAAAGAGAGAAGAGCTGGAGAGGACAAAGCATCAATAAAAAGGAACGGAAAAACAGGCTGCTGCCATGAACTGAGTCATAGAATTATAGAATCACACAGAGTTGGAAGGGGCCCCACAGGCCATCTAATCCAACCCCCTGCTCAGTGCAGGACCAGCCTAGAGCATCCCTGACGAGTGTTAGTCCCGCTGCTGCTTCAAGACTGCCAGGGAGGGGGAGCTCACCACCTCCTCAGGCAGCCGATCCCACCGTTGCAGGACTCTGACTATCAAAAAGTTTTCCCCAAGATCCAGCTGGTACCTTCCCACCAGCCCCGTAGCTAACAACTTTTTGCGGGGGGGGGGGGCAATGTTTTTCTTGGAGGGGCCTGCCATTATATGTCTGTGCAGTACTGCCATGCCATGCCCATACTTCTAAATAACGAAATATTAAATAATAAACACAATGAAATAATAAATAATAATACTTGCATTAAAGTTGTGAGCGAGCGATTTAGCTGCTGCATAAATGCGTTTGCTCTGGAGCTGAGACAGAAAGGTATGAGCTGGAGGCTAAAAAAATGGTGAGCTAGCTCACACTAACACAGCTTAGAGGGAACACTGGCGGGGACTCAGGCTCCGCTCCTCCTTCTGTCTGTCCCCTCGTCGTCCTGCTGGGGGTGTTTCCAGGGGGCCTTCTTTGGCACAAGGGGGTTCCACCCAAATGGAGGGGGCGGAATGCAGCCATTGTGAACCCCCGGCTGGGACGCGGAGTGTGGGGAGGGGGGAGTCTAAGGAACAGCATGAGAAACGAGACGCTACTGGAGTCCGACTGATTTTCTGCTCTCCGTCTCTCTGTCGCTCCGGTGGCATTCTGGGGCTCTTCTACCCGGCAACAGCTGGGTCAGCACCCGGGCCTTTTTCTCATTGGCTGCCTCGGCCTTGTCCACTTCCACCCCCCCCTCCGAAGGGCCAGGACTGGGCTCCTTCGGACTCTGGCGCCTCTTCCCAGCCC
>NW_015166003.1:44809-45872 GCF_001447785.1 Gekko japonicus
CTTGGCATTGTGGGACCTGACGTTTCGCCAGCAGCTGTGACTGGCATCCTCAGAGATATAACACAGAAAGATGGAGTACTCTCTGTGTCAAGGTGAGAAGGAAAATGGTAGGCAGGTAATTGAGATCTACTCAGGAAGGTGGGGTAGGTGTTCTCCAGGCTGGCGTTCTCCAGGCTGTGAACATGCTAATGCTAATAAATTACCTGCCTACCATTTTTCTTGTCACCTTGACACAGAGAGTACTCCATCTTTCTCATACCTCTGAGGATGCCAGTCACAGCTACTGGCGAAACGTCAGGTCCTATAATGCCAAGACCACGGCCATACAACCCAGAAAATCTAGGGGGCACCGATTTCCCGGGTCATTCGTTTTACCTGCTGTGTTTTGCCTTTGACTTCAGGCCTCAAAAGCCGAAACAGCTGCCATGGAATATCTGCAGTTCACACGGGATGAAAGTGAGGCCCGGTAGCCCTGCTGGAAGACGCCTCTTGTGGCAGGGAGAGTGTGTCCTAGACGATGCACCAGAATTAAGGGTTCCCAGCGTCCAGGGCCTGGAATTCTCACAGGGACAATAGACATAAGCAATACACCCTCTAAGGTGTGGAGCCTTGTGAGCAAAAATTCTACTTTGTGAGCTACCGGCACTAAAGTTGTGAGCGAGTGATTTGGCTGCTGCATCAATTAGTCTGCTCTGGAGCCCCATCCTTCCTGAGCTGAGACAAAAATGTGTGAGCCGGAGGCTAAAGAACTGTGAGCTAGCTCACACTAACTCAGCTTAGAGGGAACATTGGACATAAGTTCCGCTGGAGAAAAGGGCCGCTTTGGAGGGGCGGACTCTGGCATTGTACCCCGCTGAATTCCGTCCCCTCCCCAGGCTCTACCCCCAGGTCAAGAACCACAAGGGTAAGCCCCAAAGACAAGCTATCAATTGAGAAAGAAAAGGTATAAAAGATGAGATGTTATTTTACTCTGAAACATCTTACAATGTTATGTGACAATTATTTCTTTTATTGCTCTTTCAAAAGTCAGAAATGGTGGTGTTTAAATTTATACTTAAGTTTT